>NC_135390.1:18229202-18281702 GCF_051989625.1 Stigmatopora argus | reverse complement strand
CTGAACCACTTATCCTCACAAGGGTCACGGGGAGTGCTGGAGCTGATCCCAGTTAACTACGGGCACCAGGTGAGGGACACCGTGTGTAGGAGAAACTCGTATGAAGAAACCGGCCAGTCCTCGTAGATATCTGTTATACACGAAAGAGATGCGGCAAAAAAGACAGCCTCTCATGTCATGGCCACCTGGCTTTTTCGCATCTCAAAATTTTTCTCGTATCTAGAGCTAATTATTTCCTTAAAATTTTCCTCGTATCTCGAGCATCTCGAGCTGGTCGTATGTAGAGGTACCACTGTACATGTTTTGCACCTATACAGAAATATACACAAGTACAATTATCAAAAAGTGTATATTTATTCAATATTACAGCTAGAAGCATATTAAAAGACTAATGTATTAATATCTATCTTTTAAATACTGTACTCAGTGAAAATAGTTCCTCTCCGTTTGATATAAATCTAAAAAAACAGGTTAATGGGAGTTTTAGTCCAAGTCCTTTTTCTTGTTGTGGCCATGGGTCCATTGTCCGCGATATTCGAGGGATTACTGTATTTCCACATTTTGTGTGTTGACCCATTACAGCGAACTGGAAGACTACATGTCGGACACGGTACACTTTGTGGTGACCGGCGAAGGATGGCACGACTCCTTCGAAGACGTGAGTTCACTCTTCTTTTGGGTTTCTCCATTTGAGTTTTACGTGTGGATGTGAATGTGTTGCAGGCGCTGATGGAGAACGGCAACCTGAACTTTGTCAAGCCGGCGTGGATCTACGCCATCAACAAACGGCAGAAGCT
The DNA here is from genome assembly GCF_051989625.1 of Stigmatopora argus. Classification (NCBI taxonomy): domain Eukaryota; kingdom Metazoa; phylum Chordata; class Actinopteri; order Syngnathiformes; family Syngnathidae; genus Stigmatopora; species Stigmatopora argus. Next base: position 18,280,905 of record NC_135390.1, on the reverse strand, counting down.
TTTGCCCTACCAGCCGTACACCGTCGTGCCATAAAAAAAAACACTTTTGAGTTTTATTTTAGTATGTTTTCTTGGCACGAAATACAGATGTTTACTTTTTAATGCTACACGCTGTTAGCCTGTGATTTAAGTGAAGAAGAGTTCATCAATTTGAACTTGTTTTTGGGGTGGAAGATTTAAGATGGCAGCGGAGAAGTTGTAAAGAGTCTTTTTACGAGGCTGCCGTAAAGTCAGGTGCAAGGTTCCACGAGCCGTACATTTTTCTAATATTGTTCTTGAGAGACTACACGTGCAAGGCCATTTTTCTTATTTTTGTTTGAATAAACTCAAGTCAATTTTGAGTTCGAGTGAGTCGATTTTAGTTCAGCTGAGGTTTAGTATGTATGTCAGGTTTGTTTTTGGCTCTATGTTCTCAAAGGTCTGTATGTTTAACCTATCAATTATTCTTTTTATTTTCTTTTTAACCTTTACAGGTCTTTCATTCATTCCCATTGATCTGAATCGCACTGAAAGATGAGTGTTCACAGCCCATCTTACCAGAATTGGACATCTAGCCTTGTCCAGGGCAGGGAATGAGATGAATGCTATGAAAAAAAATGCAGAAGGAAGAGGCAGGATGGAGGTAATCGACCAACAAGAAACCAGGGAAGCTGTGTGTGATACAGCACTACAGAAACCTTCATTTATTAGACCAGCCAGTGAGGTAAAGAAGCTGTTAAAAAAGATAGATTTTCACATAAATTTAACTAACATCCTTATTTTGCACCTCCAGAGGCTTCCCTTGAATAATGAGAATTATATACTTGCTGGGGTGGAAAATTGTGCCTCTACACTTAGCCCTGCACTGAAAAAATATTTGAGTTTATTTAATAAAAATGAAAAATAATTTTACTTTTTTAATGTATGGTTGCACTAAATGTTCTGATTTTTAAAACGATAAATTTACTAGAAATAGCTTCAATGTAATGTCTATTTTAAGGTGAATGACGCTCCGTTTATGATCCACTCATTTATTCACTATAAAGTCTGACGAGGGAGTTTTCTTCAGATTCTTCTTAATTGACTGAGTCACCTGTCAATCAAAACGCCTCAGGTGAGTTAAAAAAAACAGACCGACGCCCCGCCCATCAATAAATTCCTCCTCCTAGCCAATAGCAGGCCAGCTGGAGCCCGTCACGTCGAGACCCAGAATGTGCTCGCATGTCTGGAGCTCCACCTCCCTCACATGCCTCGCGCAGCCCAGCACGAACGTCCAAAGGCGGCCACGCCGGAGGAGGAAGCCCCGGGAGAAACAAACCGACAGCCGGTATGACCAATGTATTATTCTTCATCTACTATTTACTACATTCCCATATACTACTGACATGTTTCCAGGGTAATGATTAAATAATGAGATGTTTTGTTGTTGTTTTTAAATAGTAGCTTTATGTAGTTCAACTATGGTTTCACAAATGTTCTTTTATAAGTGAGCGAATAATAGAGGAAATGTGTTTTTTATTGACTTTTTTTTCATGTGTGGGAATTTTATGCTAATTAAATATTGAGAAAGGAGTCATCATAATAGAGAATGATAAATGACAGGCCAAAGAATAAACTGGGAGAAAAAAACGGAAAATATATATTTCGATAAAACGAATGATTTTAAATATGTCATATATTGTATTTTGACTGTTTTTTTTTTCAAATAATACATAACATTTTGTTTATTTCATATTTGAGTCCTATTCAGTCAAGCTATGTTGTTTACATCCCGTTTAACACTGACCATCACTCATACATGCGTTTTTATATACTATATATTCATTCATTTTCCATACCGCTTATCTTCTTAAGGGTTGCGGGGGGTGCTGGAGCCTATGCCAGCCAACTACAGGCACCAGGTGACACCCTGAATCAGTGGCCAGCCAATCGCAGGGCACGAGGAGAAAAACAACCAATCACTCGAAACTAGGGGCAATTTAGAGAGTTAGCTAGCTAGCCTAACATGTTTTTGGGATGTGGGAGGAAACAGAGTTCCCAGAGAAAACCCACAAGGGGAGAACACGCAAACTCTAGGACCGACCTGAGATCGAACCCACGACCCCAGAATCGTGAGGCCAACGTGCTAACCACATTGGAATTTGCATGAAAAGCATGGAAAAGCAGATTGGAAAAAAATGGTTCATTATGCATTTTGAAAGTAAATACATATATATATATATAGTATTTCCTTCCCAGATCTGATGGAATAGTAAACAGTGGTGACCCTCAACCAGATTGGAGCTAGCCATAATGAATGCATGAATACATATTTACTGGAGCTATGCTGTCAAAAAGCAAACTGTAGGTCAAAGTCTCACTCATTTTGATGGCATAATAGAACGATGTTTGTTCACAATGCCGTTTTATAGCAGCTTCAAATGGAAGAAGTCATTTCAAGGACACACCATGATGCTCTTTTCGGAAAGAAAACCAGGTGGCCAAACTTAATGACACGTGTTCACAAATGTTCATCACAACTCCAGAAAATTCCATTTGGCAGAAATTACCTTGCGATTTAAGAATTTTGTGACATGCGTCATCCAGATTTAATTATCCGGAAATGGAAAGGAAAGGAAAAATAAAGCAGAAACCAAAAGGTTGGCCTACTTGTGTTTTTTCAACGTGAACACCAAATTTTATGTTTAAATGTCAGACTGGTTTTGGTGCTCAAATTTGAATGAGTGGAAATTGATTGGGTTGTTTGTTATTTTTCAGGCCAGTCATTTATCATCAATTATGCTACACTTTTGTCACTAAAAATGCTGCATTTTGGGCTCCAATTATTTGTTTAATTCTTGTTGAAATGTTTAGAACTTTTTGTCGGAAGATGTGCATATTTTCGGGTGAATTTTTTTAAATTAATTTTGTAATGTTGGTTTATTTTTAGGCTACTTTTGTCCATTTCTGGTCAACTTCTAATATGGCGCCAACGTTATGATCTGGGAAGAAACTTTCTGTTATGTATACTTAAGTGCCTCTTCAATAGGATCCTAATTAGAAACTAGTCACGTTAGGTGACTGCTGAATTAATTGACTGCTGAATTATTAAATCTAGAGGATGTGATTTTTTTTTTGTTCTACCACCTGAAACATTGTGGTAATGGTTTCCTTTAATGAGATTAGTGAACATGTTTCCCCCGACATCATTTCTGTTGGCAATTATGCTTTGTTTTTTGTTGTTGTTGTTTTTTAGACACAGATGGCCGAGCAGATGTACATAGCAAAGAAGAACCTTCATTTAATGTGGCAATTTAAATGATGCAGGATGATTAAAACGTTCTGTCAATAGATCTTATCGGTTCAAAGTGTTTTTCAAAATGAATTTAATTTTTTTTAAAGTTACCCTAACGAGAAATCGTCCCTGGAGCAGTCGGTCGTTTTTTTTAAATGCTTTTCTGGTGCATGCAGGAATATTTGATTTGATTTGATTTGACGTGAGGACAGCTGGACCAAAAAAATCTGGAAACTTGAAAAATGAAACTGAGGTTGAAATCAATGAAAATGGCGGTCCTGTTGTTTGGATATCGATCAACCAACCAAGACATCTGTTTGTCTGTCTTGTTCAATGCAATTTTGATTCAGGATGAATTTTAAAGTGAAATTAATTCCACTCAAATCATTATTATTCTTCAGTTTGTGTGTCAGATCAATAACAAGCTGGTTGCTTCGGGCAAGTCAAGGATGGTCTAAAAAAAATGTAAATTCCAAGTCTCTTTCCCATTCATTTGGGAAATCTTTTGATTACTCACATTTTGCTGCCATTGACGGCGATCGACATCCAAAACACCTGTCAAAAGGGATTGATGTTTATCGCTGTCCATGGCAGCCAATGAATTACCGTATTTTCACAACTATATGGCGCATCGCATTTAAAGGCGCAGTGTCAGTAACGAGTGCTATTTCTGTATTTTACACACACACGGGACGCACCGTTTTTTAAGACGCAGTCAGGCATGGCAAAACACACCAGCTTAAACATACGGACACACGCTAAAAACACGTTTTTAAAAAGGCAACGGAAGCCAAACTGAGTTTGGTTGTACTTTATTTAGCCATTTTACAATGTAGTCATGTCATCATCACCCACAAATCAATCAAAGTCCTCATTTTCTGTGTCCGAATTGAACAATTGTCTAATTGAGTCATCGAAAACGCTGAGTTTTATACGTTCGTCCAGGCGCCCACAATCCATTCGCAAATAGTAGCTAGCAGCTGGCGGCAGGAGTTCTTTTGTCCAGTTGGAATGACGCGAGCACCAAATTAGTGTGCTCGCCATCATACTGGGTGTATTGACAAAAGAACTGTATATCCCAGAAGTCACTGCGCAGTACTTTTTCTACGGGGAAAATAGTAGAGTCGGGGGCTGCTTGCCGTAGTTGTGAGAGCTGTAGAGGATGCTGTACCCTATCCACTGATTTATTTTATTTTATCGTGATAACAATTTTAGTATTGGTCCATATATAAAGCGCACTGGATTATAAAGCGCACTGGATTATAAGGCGCCCTGTCTATTTTGGAGAAAACTTAAGACTTTTAAGTGCGCCTTATAGTCGTGAAAATACGGTATTACAAAAAAAAGATATTTTTGGCCAATTTCATTCCTCTCTTTAAGAAATTTGAATGCCACTTGGTCTTTCAGTGACCCCCCCCCCACACCCCTTTCTGAGAAATGTTATCTCGAGAGTCAATGTATGCCGATATCCGTCCTAATAATGATCAAGTATTTGAAGTCATTCATGTTTGTTGTTTACTGTTTGCATCCCAATACTTACAGTTCTTGCAACAGTGTTGTTGTTTCTCCAGTATAAAAGCCAATTTAGTTTCCTTCCTCCATCCAATCTGAAGTCATCGTCAGCCCTGACATTTTCAATCCCCGCCGTCAGACCCCCAATCGAGTTCCCCGCCAGCTCGGAAAACAATCCTCACTTTTGTCTTCTCTCTTTTTAAGGCGGCCATGTCCACCGGAGCGTCACCATGACTTCTTACAACAACTCCGCCGACCCTTCCCCTTCTCCAACATGGTCCTTTCTTCTGTCAACGCTTCACCTCAACTCCTCCGGCGCCCCCTCGAGCCTCCCGCCGTCCTCCTTGAGGAACTGCAGCGGGGAGGCGTCCTCGGCGCCCTCGCCGCCGTACAACTTTTACGCCGTGCTGCTGGTGCTGCTCATCTTCTGCGTGGTGTTCGGCAACGTGCTGGTGTGCGTGGCCGTGTCGCGGGAAAGGGCGCTGCAGACCACCACCAACTACCTCATCGTCTCCCTGGCCGTGTCCGACCTGCTGCTGGCCACCCTGGTCATGCCGTGGGGGGTCTATCTGGAGGTGGGTTTACAACCGCGTTTAGGCCTAGTGACTAGTGACCGTTTTTATGGAGAACTGAAAATATATGTCAATTGGTAAAATTTTATTGGATATGGCCCACAAAAGAATCTTAAATTCAGTCTAGATTCTGTTGCGTTTCTCAGATTTAACATTCGATGAAGAAACAGTGCCTCTTCATTATTGTAGGTAAAATGTTAGTGCAGTAATACCTCGTTTATCGCAGTTAAATTGGTTCCAGGACTTGCCGCGATAGGTGAATAGAACAGTGTTTTTTATGGTGTCTATTTAATATTGTTTGGAGTTCTAAAACCCTTTATTTACAATTATTTGACTCCTGAAGATAGATACTTCCCCCTAGTGACCAGTGAAATACTCTCCAATTGTGATTTAGGGTGTCCCCAGCCTCTGGCACCGCCCTTGACCCAAATGAGGATAAAGCGGTTCAGAAATGAATGAATGAAAAAAGCCGCGATGTGGTGAATCCGTGATGGTCGATCAGTGAATTAGTGAGGTATTACTGGGTTTAGTTGGTAGTTGTGTGAGGACCGTGGAACGAATTAGAGGATTTACATATAAAGTACACCTCTCCTTACGAATTTTTCAAGTTACGAAAAACCTTCTGGAACCAATTAATTTCGTAAGTAGAGGTACAGCTGTATATAATACTGCTGTAAATCAGTATTCACGTTGTTTTTATCACGATTATTTTTTTTTTTTGTAAATGCAAAAATGATCATATTATTACATTATCCTTAATGCCCAGGATTTTTTTTTTGCTGGTAGCCCTTAAATCATTCACTGCCATAGACATGAAATCATTTTTTTTACTCTAATCATGTTTGACTGCAGACCAAACGATCCCTGCCAGCCCTTCTTGTTGCCAAGTACACTATTAGAATCCTCACTGTCCAATTTTTCCATGAAGAAAAATGCTTCTTAGTTTCACTCCCGACTCGCAATTGACGGCTGTCATTCCTCTGGCAGCAATTATTTTAGTAGCGGTTGTCGTTTGAACCCCTATAAGTGACTTATCTTAAAATATGAGAGTTAATAATTGAAGGGGTTCTTGTCTCGGCTGACAATGAACTATTCATGTTAAGGGGCTAATTAGAAAACTATATTGGCAGGAACATTGTGCCATGTGGGGGAGTCTTTTTCTAAGTGTGCTATTCAAAGAACGTATACCAAGTGAACTGAAATGAAATCTTTTCCAGGTGGTGGGCGAATGGCGCTTTAGTCTGATCCACTGCGACATCCTGCTTACTCTGGACGTGATGATGTGCACAGCCAGCATCCTCAACCTGTGCGCCATTAGCATCGACAGGTACGCCGTTGAGATGGCGTCTACGGAATGGACGCTGTCAGTCAGTCAGTCGTCCGTTTGTTTTGGCTGCCCGTTGCAGGTACACGGCCGTCGCCATGCCTTTGTTGTACAACACGCGCTACAGCTCCAGGAGGCGCGTGGTCCTCATGATCGCCGCCGTCTGGTTCCTTTCTTTCGCCATCTCCTGCCCGCTGCTTTTTGGACTCAACAACACGGGTGAGAAAAAAAAGAAAAAACTGCATCTTTACTCTTTCAATTTTTTGAAAAAAGAGTGGTTAGTGCATCGGCCTCACGGTTCTGGGGCAATGTTCCCTCTAAGCTGCGCACGTGCGCAATTGCGCACTACTCTCGTCTTCTCTGCGCACAGCAAATCATATGGAGCGCACAAAATAAAATCCCAATTATTATTATTTTTTATTTATTTTTATTTATGTATTCATTTTAGCTGTGAGGTCGACGCGCGAACCACTCATCCGCCGGGCCGTCCATTCATAGATATTAATCATTACATTTTATTATTACTAAATCATTTATGTGTAGTAGACATGGACCTGCTTATGGCAGGTGCGATACTGGTGTGTGCCCATAGCGAGCAATGATGATGTTGCTCACACCAGTACTCAAGGGAGGTTGTCTTTCTGCCCAGAAAAACAAAAAAATAGAGGGAACATTGTTCTGGGGTCGAGGGTTCGAGCCCTGGGGGGATCCTCACTGTGTGGAGTTTGCATGTTCACCATCTGGCTTGCATGGGTTTTCTCCGGGCACTCCGGTTTCCTCCAAAATCCTAAAAACGGAAAATACAGGCATGTTTTATTTAAAAAAAACATCATTATTACACTATTTAATTAATTATTCCATCTTGGGGCTCATGAATGACATATTGGATTGGATTGGATAACTTTATTCAGCCCGTAATCAGCAAATTTCATTGTGACAGTAGCAAGAAAAGGCATAGTTATAAGTTAGACCGAACAGTCAAAGGCTGCAGAACAACAAAGCAAAAAGCACAAAGCACAAAGAAAATCAAAGTCAATGGGATCATTAAGACAGAAAAGCAGCAAAAACACAAAACGAGCTACGAGTTTCGGTAGCAAAAACGGATAGTCTCAAAAAGACGTAAAGTTGGACAAAAACCTGGAACCACACACAGGAAGTCTTCCACGAGATGGGGAACTTCTGCAGACTGGGACCGAGGTAGAGAATATGCAGAGTCAATATTAAAAGATCTATTGTTATGTTTCTGTCCCCTTTGGTCCTCCATCGTGATGCTAGTGTTCACTATTTTATCAGCGGGAAAATGTAACACTTGCGTTTTCCTTTCCCCCAGCGTACCGTGAAGGCACCACGTGCAGCTTCGCCGACCCAGCTTTCGTGGTGTACTCGTCGGTGGCGTCCTTCTACGTGCCCTTCATCGTAACCCTCCTGGTGTACGCTCAGATCTGCTTGGTCCTACGCCGGCGCGGCCGACGCACGGCACCCCCGTCTGGGCGCCGCGTGCCCAAAGCCTCGGAACCACAGAGGCACAGAAAGGTAACAGCGAAAAGACAGCAGGAAGTGAGCTAAAATACTGCAAAATCAACAGGAAGTGACCTAAAAGTGGCCCCAAAACAATAGAAAGTGACTTGTAATGCTCCAAGATTTCGTAATTTAGATTTCCCATCCAATTTTTCCAGAAGTGGAATTTTTTTTATAGTTATTTTGTGGGTTTTCGGGCAAAAGTGTTTTCTTGCCAGGGAGTTTTGGACTGTTTACTTTTTGAGATGTTGTCTTTGCAATGTTGTTTACAAACGTTGTGTCCTTTTCTTTGTCTCTTGTAGAATAAATGCACACAACCAGAAGACGTGAAACTGTGCGCTCTGATTTTGAGACCCTCGACCGCGGCCCCCCAGCGCAAGCGAGTTGTGAGTCGGCAACAGAATGTAAAATGTTTTTTTATTTTTTTTGCTAACGTGGCTAACGTGGCTAAGTGTATGGTGGTCACGGCAGACGTTGGTGCACCCCCTGGAGGTGGAACCGGGTCATTTCTTGCCGCAGCCCGAGCGGACCTCGGCCGGGCCGCCCGTCGAGCGGACGTCCTCCGCCCGCGGCTGTCGGGCCACCGTCTCCATGTCGGTGTCGGTGGGACCCGCCCCGAAACACCCGTGCGCGACGCTGCGCTCGGCCCTGACGCCGCGGCCCCCCACGCTGGAGGACGGCATGCGGGGCCGCGAAGGATGGCGGGAGCAAAGTGGCGGCGGCGGCAGCTGGGCGGCCATCGTCAAGGAGCGAGCCAGGGGGAGGGTGTCGCAGCAGAAGGAGAGGAAGGCCACGCAGATGCTCGCCATCGTGCTAGGTGAATATCACGTGTACGCAGTGGCGGGCCGTCAGGGCCTTGAAGGCCTTCTCTGCTGGCCTAAGAAATATCTGAATCATATATTATATTTTGTCTATCAATACTTATGAAATAATTCCAAATTGTCTGTTAGCTTCCTTTCATTGCTTTTCCACCTGGTTGCACTGCTTCCAGATGTGTGTTTTCATATTGAAGCATTTAACCAATCACATTTCAGCCATTATTTGTTGCCAGGGTCAGAAATCTGCCTCAAGGCCTTCACAATCAGATCTGCAGGCTCTGCTGCATTAAACAAGCGTCGATAAGACTGTTGCTTTAACCAATCAGAATTCGATTTGGTGACACCAGGCCTTCTCGCAGGCTTAGGGATACGTCATCGCTTTCACCAACTATGATTGGCTAGTGATAGAGTAGGCGGGCCAAAGCCAGAGTGAGCGAACTCAACCCACAATGGCCGACGGAGGAAAACAAATGGATTTGGTTGCAGATTTGCTGGCAAAGCCATTTTCCAGAAGGGCTTTTCCAGAAAAAAACGGACATCATTAAGAAAGGGCGGTCAACTCCGAAGCTAGCAAGCCTGTCGCAACCGGAAATGAACATTTTCAGCACTAAATCGAATAAAAACGTATGCCAGAAATACGACAGGACAGGCTCGACTTTCAGCATTAGCTTCGATGTCTATAGAAAATAAGGAGGAAAGAAACGAGGATGGATATTGTGTACAGTTTAAAAGGATTTTTGGTGAGTAAAATATGGCTATATTCCTAAATAATATTTCAATTGTATGAGGTTATTATTGATGATTTTTTATGTGTCGCAGCTGTAGCTGCAGTAGAGGGTTTATAGCCATAAAATAGTTTTGAGGGTGGATTGATTCGTTGAAGGCGCTACGAGAAAATGCACGGACCGCCACTGTGTGTACGACACCAACATTTGTTGTGTTGTTTTGTGTTGTACATATTGTGTTGTGTTGCATTGTTAGATGTTATATGTCAAATATTTCTTTTTGTTTCTTTTCCCCGCAGGCGTGTTCATCATCTGCTGGCTGCCGTTCTTCCTGACGCACGTCCTGAAAGCCCACTGCGCCAGCTGCTGCATCTCGCCGTCCCTGTACAGCGCCGTCACGTGGTTGGGTTACCTCAACAGTGCCGTCAACCCTGTCATCTACACCACCTTCAACGTGGAGTTCCGCAAGGCCTTCATCAAGATCCTCCTCTGTTGACCGCCGTTTCGGGAAAACCAGGTGATGACGGCGGTAGACGTCCAATCCGCTCGGTACCGAATGGATTGGATGTCTATCACTGTCCTTGTCTTTTCATTTAGGTTCAAGTTCTACTACACTACTGTTAAATAGAAATCAAAATTGATGTTACATTGTCAATGTAAAATGTTGGGCATTTTTAAAATTATTGTCATAGAAGAACACATTTTAGCATGTGCATTGTTGTATTTTTTTATTTTGATTACTGATACATTTTGCCTGATACACGTTGCTTACAATATACACATCCAGAATCGTTTTCTAGTATTCCGTTTTATTTTGTGAATTTTTTATTTTATTTTTCATACTTTTATTTATTTAGTATTTTTATTCATTCAAAAAACATAGCTAGTCTCTTTGGGTAATATTTTTCTTTGTGTATTGTATTTTTTATGACAACTGGATTTTTTTTATTGCCAGTCTCTCATTAGAATGCAATAAAAAAAAAATAACATGCTGTTGAACGGATACCCTAAAGTGATTATTAATGTTTCGCATTTTGTGAGCGCATTCATCAACAGAATGTCAGCATGAGACAAATGGACGAACGGAATGTTTCTTCATGCAAAATGTCTTCATCTCTCCGCCCACTTTTCCCAGAGCTGTCACTCCAAATTCGGCCACGTCTTCGATTGACAGGGAAGGACACATGAGACGAGAACAAGATGTGATGGCTTCACTTTATTCCCACAATTTGAATCAATATTCAATCTTATAATATCAATCTTTAACCTCATTGTGTTGTACTTTTTTCATGAAAAGTAACCCAGCCAGGAATCTTACACCTTAAAAACAAACAAAAGAAAATATTCTTATATTTTTGATGTCTCAAAGGTAAGCATCTCTTTAAATAAATTAATCACCGTCGTTTAAAAAAACAAAGCACTTCTTTATCCACACATTGTATCTTTTGTCTAAAAATAGATTTACTTTTGTTTTATACATTTTCTCAATTTGAAACATTGGCTTCAGTGGAAAAGAAAGCATTTTTCAAAATGGTATTGTCCCTGTAGGACATGCAAAGATAAAAACCAACTTTCAAAAATGAAAAAGAGTAAAAGATTGTTTCGTGAATTTAACATGATTTTCCTAAACAAACAAGATCAAAAAGTTTGCTAAACTCATCTCAAATGTGTCCGTACGACGGTCTCTATTTGTCTGCATAAACTACAATTCCCAGCATCCCCTGGTTCCGCCTTACCCAGCAAACACCGCGGGTCCGGCAAGATGAGGCCAAGATGGCGACGAAAACTATCACCGAGGGCCCCCCTCCTTTTGATTGTCCGACATGGTGAGATATTGCACCTGTATATCGATTAAAAATCATATTTGCGTGCTTTTGCGGTGCACAGGAATAACGTCAACGTTAAAAAAGTTGGACGAACCTTTTTTGGGGAGACTTTTTGCTGCATTTCACCTGTGTCGGCGATGCTAAAGCTAAGTGGCTAACATGTTAGCGGCGAGGGCGACTATTAGTCAATGAATATCGTATGTGCAAAAGATGGGAGCTGTTTAATTTGTCTTCATTTTACTTGCATAGCATTGACGTTAAATAGCTCTTCTCTCTTTTGTAGAATTGAGTGTTTTGTCGAAAAACAAAGGTCTAAAGCAACTTAAATGTCAATTGAAAGTGTGTTTGATTCCAGGGGAGGCAAACCACCCGTTGGGCTCCACCTGGATGTTATGAAGGGAGACAAACTGGTCGAGGTAAGAAGCTCACGGCAATGGCAGTCAATAAATGGAGTACGTTCAGAGTTTTTTTCCAAAAGAACGTCTTGCTGTAGTTTGTCATCTGTATAAAGTTAAGGAACAAGATGATGTGCTCCCTGTAACGGCACCCCGATACAAGCCGGGCAACCCGACTCGGTGGCTGCTCGGCTCTTCAAGGGTGCCAGAGCAACAAAAAAGCCCTGCTATTTAAGCTTCTCAGTGGGGAGTGCCACTGTTGAGTTATGGCTCAGAGGCACAACACCTAAAAAATAGGAAAAACTGCATTTGCCCTCTTCTCCTTTTCTCTGCAGAAATTGATCATAGACGAAAAGAAGTTCTACTTGTTCGGCAGGAATCCGGACTGGTGCGACTTCACCATCGACCACCAGTCGTGTTCCCGCGTCCACGCCGCCCTCGTGTACCACAAACACCTCAAGAGGCTCTTTCTCATCGACCTCAACAGCAGTAAGAACGCGGTCGAATCGAAGGCGTCCCCGTTGAGGCTTTCTTTTTGAGGAGTGTTTTTTTTATTTCCCGTTCCAAGCCCACGGTACCTTCCTGGGGCACATCCGCCTGGAGCCTCACAAACCTCAGCAGGTTCCTATCGACTCCACCCTGTCTTTCGGGGCATCCACGCGCACTTACACCATTCGAGAGAAACCCCAAAGCCAGTCGGGCCTCAGCGCCGACATTAAAGTCGGTGACGAAGACGAGCTGAAGGGGCTCCTGGGGCTGCCCGAGGAGGAGACGGAACTGGAGGTGCGGCCCAAACGCCTTAGTCGTGTCGTTACCTGGTCAATTGACGTCGTATTTGTCCTTCCCGCCAGAACCTGACGGAATTCAACACGGCGCACAACAAGCGCATCTCCACGCTGACTATAGAAGAGGGTAACCTGGATATCCAGAGGCCCAAGAGGAAGAGGAGGAACTCCCGAGTGTCCTTCAACGATGAGGACTGCATCATCAATCCTGGTACAGCCACTTAACCTGTTAGAGTCGCGCGCACTCCTGAGCCATTACCCGTACAGTGGTACCTCGACCTACGATCGCAATCCGTTCCGAGACTGAGATCGTATGTCGAGCTTTTCGTAACTCAAACGAACCTTTCCCATTGAAATGAATTGAAAACAAATTAATTCGTTCCAACCCTCTGAAAAAACACCAAAAACAGGATATTGGATTTGGAAAAAATGTTGTATTTCTTCTAATTCGCCATATATTGACAAAGGAATAAATAACAAGTGGTTTAATAGTAATAAAATGCGTTTAATAGAAGTAAAATTAGACGCATTTCGAGGAGGGGAAGGCAACGACACACGCGGGGGGGGGGGACTTTATCCACGACACTCGTAAACGAACAAACAAATTTAAATTAACTTAGATTAATATATACAGACACTCAACGTTTAATGTAACCTCACACAAAACTAAATTCTAATTTTGTTTTAATCTTTTTTACCTTTGTAATGGGTTGAGCCCACCCCGACGTTCCACCGGAGCCTTCAAAACGAACGCATCAAGAGTTGTTTGGAACTTCCCTGTGTCTGATTACCGAGTGTACATATACTGCAGATCTTTTCTTTGCAAAACTCTGCCGATCCATTGTTGTTTACCTGGTATGTAAATGTAGACCAAAGTGGGGGGAAAATGGGTATGGAAATGCAAAGTCCGCCCAATGCTCATAGATATATTTTATACACGAAAGAGATGCAAAAAAGACAGTGCCATGGCCACCTGGCTTGGTCGCATCACAAAATTTTGATCGCATCTCGGGCGAATTATTCGATCGAAATTTCCGTTGTAAGACGAGAATATTGTATGACGAGCGGTCGTATGACAAGGTATGACTGTAATCCATTTCTATGAATCGAAAAAGCGAGAGAAAAATGTCATGTACACATTTGACAATATCAGGGGTGAATTCTCACAACCTTTTTATTGTGACAGAGGACATCGACCCGTCGGTGGGACGTTTTAGGAATATGGTGCAGACCGCCGTTGTCCCCATCAAGGTAAGAAGCTTCTTATCAATGGCACATAATCGCTGCCGGATCTTCCAGTCCAAATGGATTGAATGTCTATTGACATAAACAGTTTGTTTATGTTTTTTTTTTTTTTTACTCTGCTCAGAAACGTCGCTCAGAAGGCCACAACACGTTAGGTCTGGACGACTTCAACTCCAAGCGTATGCATTACTCCATGAGCGGTGGTCTGTATGGGGACCTTCCCCCCACCAGCCACGAAAACCAACCCACGGGGGCCCCGGGCGGCGCCTCCATGCAGGGCGGCCTCCCGTTGCCCTTCCCCAACCCCGCGCCAGAGGTGGACCTGGCCCCCGAGGCCCCCCGCCGTCCCGTCACCCTCAACCCCACCCCGGCGAGCGTGCCCTTCCTCCAGGAAAGCCACAACGAGCCGCGCAAAAAGAAGTACGCCAAAGAAGCGTGGCCGGGTAAAAAACCCACGCCGTCGCTACTCATCTGAGTGCGGACTGCGTCTTATTTTAGCGCTAGTGTTGAAATACGGCCAACACGCAAGATAAGACCACCTTTCCAGCCACTGTTAGAATCGTTTGTGTCACAGACTTCAATGGATTTTTTTGTTCTATGTTTTACACTCTTTTCAATGTTTTTTGCAAGCGCTATTAATAAATGGCAAAAGAGTATTTTTTTATCCGATATTTTACTGTGTGCAAAGCAATGCGGTTATCGTGAGAACTAATTGCAGATACCGTGAAGACAACTTGAGTACATTTGGTTTTTGAGTGGAATTTTAGGATGGAACTAAAATGCACTTGAAGTAACTTTTATGAAAATGTCAACATGTTTTTTTCATGACTTCTTAAAGAAGCGACTTCAGTTTTGTATACGCTAGCTAGCGTATAGCCACTACCTAAATAGTGTTATAGCTAAAGATACTGGTTAGCATCTTTATAGCTTCTGTTTATCATGTTTTCATACTTTTTTTTTCCCACTACATGCTGTTATTTAACAATGTGCCGGAGGCAAATTTTCAGGATTTCTTCTTTGCCGTTCTTCTAGTCTTTGTTACAATCTGACTAGAAATAGTTTAAGGTCAATAGTGACTTACGAACATCAAACTATGTTCACCTACATTTACCTTTGTCAGGGGAAAATGTAAACCTGATCAAACTTGAAGGGTATATGTAAATAATGGAGGCATTTTCCCCCAAAATTTCACTCAAAGCCAAATTCCCTTAGGTTTTAAGGTTGTATGAACTGTTCGCTCATAACATTCTACATGTTTGTGATTTGTTTGACTATATTCTAATAAATATTTGCAGTTATTGCAGCTACAAGACAGATGTACATTCAAAGCTTTAGTTATTTTGTTAGTAATACACCAAGCAGAGGTTGATCGCTTTGAAATGAAGCCGAAATTTAAAAAATAATGTGACATATAGTAATCAATTTTGTTATCGTTCAACTCGAAACGTTGTTTTAGAGAAGACCGTGAGGTATTCCGTGACCGGAAGTGACGTCTTGCCCCTTTAATCTTGTTACGTTAATGAGCAGAAGAAGCCACCTTTGCTAACTTTCGACTTCGGCTTTTGTTTTCCATAAAGTCTAAAAAAAGGTGCACAACCAAGAGACGAAAAGTACACGTTTATAATTCAATTCATCAGAATGTTATTAGCCCGAAATTTATGGACGACGTTAAGGCGTCACGTGACCTACTCAACTACAGTTCAGTCTCAGGTAACCGCTTGCTTTTCCAACACATACATTTATAATCGCATCATACAGTTGAATGTGTGACTGTTACTCACTTGTACTTTTAATACTATTTGTTTCCGTCTTTAAAATATGTATAAAACGGACTGCGTCCGGTAAATAATACAAAAAAATGTGCCTTCCTTCCTGCGTTAAAGCCAAAAAAGAACAAGTTCGGACCTCTAAACGACGAAGACCGAATTTTCACAAATCTATATGGCCGACATGACTGGAGGTGAGTACACTATCCACGTGGAAATGTTCTTTAAGTTGTCCTCATTAACTCATTGGCTGCCATTGATGGCGTGTATAATGTCCAATCCATTTTGACGGGGAGGGGCGAATAGGTTTATCCAATGGCACTGAATGAAAAACATTCACAGCCAGTCAATCAATCAAAATCATATACTTGCGAATGGGCAGCCCGGTGTTGAGTGGTTAGTGCGTCGGCCTCGCAGCTCTGGGGTTCTGGGTTCGAATTCAGATCGGTCCACCTGTGTGGAGTTTGCATGTTCTCCTGCGTGGGTTTTCTCCGGGTACTCGGTTTCCTTCCAAAAACATGCATGGTAGGCTGATTGGACACTCTAAATTGCCCCTAGTATGGTTGTTTGTCTCCTTGTGCCCTGCGATTGGCTGCTCTCCTTGCTCCAGGTTGAAAGGGGCCCTTATGAGAGGTGACTGGTACAAAACCAAGGAGATCCTCCTGAAAGGACCCGACTGGATCATCAACGAGGTGAAGACGTCCGGTCTCAGAGGCCGAGGTGGGGCGGGATTCCCCAGCGGCATGAAGTGGAGCTTCATGAATAAGCCAAGTGATGGCAGGTGAACACGCCAACACGCGGGTGGGAAAAGGAGGAAGTCCACTCACCCCCATTTTTGTTTTAGGCCCAAGTACTTGGTGGTGAACGCGGACGAGGGCGAACCCGGCACCTGTAAAGACCGTGAGATCATGCGCCACGACCCGCACAAGTTGCTGGAGGGGTGTCTGATCGCGGGGAGGGCCATGAGCGCCCGGGCTGCGTACATCTACATTAGGGGGGAGTTTTACAACGAGTCGTCCAATGTTCAGGTACGTGCTGGAAATAATCGGGGTGTTCGTACGTTTACCGTTAGATAGACCTAAAGTCCGTTTTCGCTGTGGATCTTGAATTTCCAAAGTAAGGAAAAAAGAGATGGCGCTTTTATTTGGGTACTAACCCTTCACTTGTCCTTGAATTGAATTGAATTGAATGCTTTTATTGTCATTACACAAGTACAATAAGATTTAAAGCTTTACCATGAAGTGCGCAAATAAATCATCAATAAATAATAACAATGAATCAATAATCAATAAATAATAATAATCAATAAATGATAATAATAAATCAATAATCAATAAATAATAACAATGAATCAATAATCAATAAGTAATAAAAAATCAATAATCAGTAAATAATAATAAACCAATAATCAATAAATGATCATATAAAATCAATAAATAATAATAATAATGAAAATCAATAAATGATAATAAATCAATAATCAATAAATAATAATAATAAATCAATAATCGATAAATAATAATAATCAATAATCAATAAATAATAACAAAATCAATAATCAATAAAATTAATCAATCGATAAATAATTATAAATCAATTAATAATATTGATTCAATAAATAATAATGAATCAATAAATAATAATGAATCAATAAATAATAATAAATCAATAATCAAGAAATAAGTAATGAAATACATTGTCAACATGATAAGTAGTCACATAATAAGTAGTTGACAACATAAATAAGTAGAGATAGACTTAGAGAACAGAAGATTAAATTGTCTTTTCCATGAAATGAAGTTAGTCATTCATTTATTTTTGCCAAAGGAAATTAGAATGTAGTAGTTTGGAAATAAAATATTTTTATTGTATATTTTTAAAGAAATTACTGCATCTGGAGTTAAAAAGTATCGATTTATTGGTAAGGTGTTTTTTTTTACAATAAAACAAGACTGGAATGTTAATGGTGCATGATATATATATTTAAAAAAATTCAGGATTGGGAAAAATTGAGATTGACAGGTCAATATTTTTAAAAACCAGTGGTGGGTCAGAAAATTGCACGGAAAAGGTATAATTTTCACCTAGTGAAATGCCAGTTGCAACTCACTCAAAAATGTCTCTCAACCCAGATGGCGATCAACGAGGCCTACAACGCCAAACTCATCGGGAGGAACGCCTGCGCTTCCGGGTACGACTTTGACGTCTTTGTCATGCGGGGTGCCGGCGCTTACATTTGCGGGGAAGAGACGGCCCTCATCGAGTCGCTGGAGGGCAAACAAGGAAAGCCCCGCCTCAAGCCACCTTTTCCTGCGGACATTGGTGACCTCCACCTCACATCAAACTGGAATTTGATCCAGGAATTGACTCAGTTTTTTGTGTTTTTTGTTCCTCCGCCTAGGAGCGTTCGGCTGCCCGACAACCGTCTCCAACGTGGAGACGATCGCCGTGGCGCCCACCATATGTCGCAGGGGCGGAGCTTGGTTCGCCAGCTTCGGCAGGGAGAGGAACTCTGGAACTAAGCTGTTCAATATCTCGGGTCACGTCAACACACCTTGCACCGTGGAGGAGGAGATGTCCATCCCACTCAGGGAGCTGATCGAGAGGCACGCCGGTACGCAATACAATTTTTTTTTTAAATTAAAGGCAACAATATTAGCAGCTGATTTAGATCCACTTTTTTGTTTTTTAATTTCCACATCGCACACAAAATGATTCATTCACCGATTTCATAACACAAGTCCAAAAACTGTGTGTGACCTTACTATGCATTACCGCAGGAGGAGTGAAGGGTGGCTGGGACAACCTCTTAGGGGTGATCCCCGGGGGATCGTCCACCCCCGTCATCCCTCGCCACGTCTGCGATGACGTCTTGATGGATTTCGACGACCTGGTGCGGGCGGAGAGCGCCCTGGGCACGGCCGCCGTCATCGTCATGGATAAATCGGTAAATACGAAGTACCGAGGCGAGCGTCCGTCATTGTGTTAGATCAAGGGTGTCAGACTCGGGTTGGTTCGCGGGCCGGTTTAACATCCACTTGATTTCACGTGGGCCGGACCATTTTAGATATAATATTTAGATTTTTTTTATAAATGGATTAAAAGAACTGGATTAAAAGCCCTGAATATTCAGTTTTTTATAGATCTAAAACAATGTTTATTTTAGCTTTTTTAAATATATTTTTAGATTTTACAAAATGATATTTGAACTTAAAAACACAGAAAAAATGGATTAAAAAATGACAATTATTGATTTAAAATGGGGAAAATCAGGAAATTTAATATACATATATACTCTTCATTTTAATTTGATCCTAAAACAGAAATTCATGATTTACTTTCCCGGGCCACACAAAATGATGCGGCCGCCACTTTGACACGTGTGTTAGATGATCCGTTTCACCCTTTTTGGTCCTCGCAGACAGACGTGATCCGAGCCGTGGCACGCCTGATCGAGTTCTACAAGCACGAAAGCTGCGGCCAGTGCACGCCGTGCAGAGAGGGTGAGGAAGTTAAAAAAAATGACGCTCAAAGTTTTTGCGGAGGAAAAATCTATCGCCAACTCGTCCTCAGGCGTGGAGTGGATGAACGGTATGATGTGGAGGTTCGTGAGGGGCGAAGCCGCCGTTCCGGAAATCGACATGATCTGGGAGCTCAGCAAGCAGATAGAAGGACACACCATTTGCGCTCTGGGGGATGGAGCCGCGTGGCCCGTGCAGGTGGGCCCCCCCAAAAACAAAACAACTTAAAAAAAAAAGTCTAATCCACTCCTATTTTAACCTTCAACAGGGTCTGATTCGCCATTTTCGTCCAGCGATGGAGGCTCGCATCGCTCAGTACAACCAAAAGAACGCTCCGAGGCAGACGGAAATTGAGATGATCTGAAATCAAGTCATGTTGGAATTCTTTCCAGTAGGTACTTAAAGCACGGGTGTCGAAACCGGTCCTCAAGGGTCACATTCTTGGTTATGTTCATGTTGCAAACATCAGTTAAACTCCTCCTCTTATTCGTGGATAATTAAGTCTGCTAGGTATATTCTAGGGATGTCCATCTTAAAAGCCCGTTTTTTTTCCTCTCAGGGCTGGTTAATTATGCTAACTGCAGACTTAGTGTTGCCTGTATGTTCCAAATTAGCCACTAGAGGGCATTGTCTGTATCAAATGTATGAGTTTTCAAGCCCTCTAGATATTTTTCCAAAGAAAAAACAATTAGTAGAGTAACTTAAAAGAAACTTTACAATTGTGACCTGATGTATCAAATAAGATGCAAATGTGTTTATTTATTCCAAAGAGACAAATAAATGTGTGCTTAGATGCATTTCATTCAACAGAAACATGTCGTTAACTCATTCACTGCCAGGGACACACACACACTTAAAACAAAACTATCCATGAAAGTCGGGCCCACGTTTATTTTCACAAAGACAATAAATTCCGTCATCGTTGGTGCGACCATTCATGTCAGTCCTAAAACTTTTAACTGTACAGGTGTTTGCTCCCTCAAAGCCACGGCGACCAGTCGTCCGTACGTCTTTTCACGGCGCCATCCAGAAGGGCATGGACTGCTGCGACTGCGTTTTGGCACGGGGAGGGGGCGGGGGTGGGCAGCGGTACCCCTGAATCCAGTCTAAGGAGGCAGACAGGGAACCCCCCGGGTTACCTGACCCCGAGGCTTTGCCGCTCGGGTGCTCTTCCTCTTCGTCGGAGGAGTCGCCGGCGTACGCCACCAGGCCCGTTTTCAGTCTCTTCCCCGAAGGTTCTGTTGGCGGAAATTTGGGGAAAGACGCAGAAAAGAAAGAAAAAAACAACAACAACAACAACAGCAACGGCGACAAACATGGCAACATTTCAAAACCATCCAAAATTGGAAGAAACACATTAGTACGGCAGAGAACGGGCGATGCGTCCCGGAGCCGCCGCGGGGGGGTGTCCGATGGACGACGGGCGGGACGAGGTGGAGGCGGCGGCACCCCCCGGCCCCCCGGGGATGACATGGAAGAGAAGGAAAAACAGAGAAAAAAAGAGAAAACACAAAAACAGGAGAGAGGCTCATTAGTGAGGGGGGCCAAGACTGCACAGGGATGATGTCATCAGAACGGGACAAGAGACTGGAGCTATTTAGGCACCGAGGGAGAATCCTGGAAGAGTCATCAAAAGTGGCAACGCTTTGCCGAGGTGAATCCGTTGCACACATCTTTAACTTTTAAGTTCAATTACTGAGGTGGGAGGGGGACAAATTTGACTTGAAATGCCATGACGTACTTACCCACAAGGCCTTGCGGTGACCTTCTTTCCTCCATCTTAGGTCTGACGCCATTTATGGGAATCATCGGTGGAGGCATTAGCTGCCTACTGGAAAAAAGAAAAACAACAAATCTCAAGTATGATATTCATCTTTTACAAATGTTGAAAACAAACAAACTACTTCTTATTTACTGAATAATAAATATAATAATAATAATTTGATATGGTAAATACTGCAATGACTAAAATTGATCAAATAATGCAGGTTAGAAAATAAAAAAAAGGAATATTAGCGTAGTATGGTCGTTATAATTAGAGTTGGAATAATAGTGACTGTAAAAGTTGGCATACCCGTCCCTCTCATTCGTTGGGCCCGAGGAACTTGTCGCTGGGGGTCTGGCGGTCTCGGGGCTGCCGGCGGAGTAGCCTGCACCTAAATTAGTCATATGAATGGGTCCATGCTATGAGCAGAAAGACACACAGGCACCGTTAGCAGACATCCTCAACCGGACTCGACCGGCCACAGTATCAACCAAGTGTCATTTTTGGACTTTATTACTTCTCACCCAGCGTGACCGAGATTTTCCTTAAGACGTCATGACGCGCGTATCAATGTATTTTTTTTTAAATCACCACTACACGGCGAGTTTCGTCCGTATATTATTAAGAGTAACAACAAAAACGAAAAAAAAAAATAGATTTGCGCATGTCGCTAACCTGATAGCCTAGGAGGTTACTGTCGCACTCGTCGGGTACTTCTTCGGTGAAGCGTCGTTTCTGGGCGGGGTTGGCCGCCATCGAGGGAGGAGCCGGCGCTTTGGGCGGAGCCACGGCCAACGGAATGTAGCTCACCGGGGGGACCATCTGCGTCGAGATGGGGGGGGAACGCGCTGTCGCGCAAGTCGCTCGGAAAATGGGTGCGTTTTCCATTTACCTGAACCACCGAAGCAGGAACCGGAGCGGGAACGGGGGCCCGGACCGGGGGCAGAACGGGCGGCGGGAGAGGCGTCGGAAGAGGAGCCGTGACGGGAGGGGCCGGGCAAATAGGCGGGGCTAGATTGGGAGGCGGCGGCGGAGGGCCGGGAGTGGGCGGGAACTGAGGCAAGACCACTTTTAGCGTGGCGGGTGGAGGGATGGGAGGGGGCATGGAGTAGGGCATGGGTGGGGGCTGGTGCTGAGGCGGGGGCACCGGCATGGGGTATCCCGGTTGGAAACCGGCTGGGGGGTAGTAGCTGGGTTGCGGGGGTATCCCGTTCATCACTGGAGGTGGTGGGAAGCCTGCCAGAAGAGGAAGTGCAGTCAACGTTTTAGTGGCACGGATTTCCGTTAATATGATTTTTTTTCTTCTCCAAAATGTACCTTGTTGCGATGGCATCATCGTGTTCATTTGACTGAGTAAGCGAGAGTATTCTGCATGAACCTAGCAGGAGAAAAAAAAAAAAGTCTCGTACTGGTGATGATGGGCGAGGAGACTTTGGAAAAGTGCTACTCACCGTCTGAAGCAGGTTTTGACACAATGTTTTTGCTGCGGCGAGACCTTCTGGTTTGGGATGGCTGGAAAGGAAGACGGAAAATCGATTTCAGCACAGGCACTCGCTTTCCTCATGTTTCACTGCCAATGATATTCTGTTCCTTGAAGCACTAGTAGATCATTCAATATCTCCACATTTCGGCAAAAATAATGTGTACTTTTTGATGTTGCCGCCCTATTCCATGCCATTTAAATTGAAGGAGCCCTACCTAATGTAGATGTACATGGGCTCAAAAGCTTCTCTTCCAGACGTGGGTTCCAGACAGCCCGAGCCTTTTCCCCTGAGGAAGACTTTGGCTCCGGTCTCCGCCTGGATGTGCTGCAGGTACGAACAGTTTGGACCCTCCACCCGCTCTTTGACGGCGAAACTGGGGACGGCGTGCTCCAGGCCCACAAAGGTCTTGTCTTGAACGTAGTGCATCTGTCCAAACGCACTTGCAATGAAGCCGTCGCCGGACTTCGGATGGGATTTTTTTCCCCTGCCGAGCATCCGGTCTTACCTGGAAGTGCGGCTTGACGGGGGGCAGCGACGGCGGAGGTCCTTGCGGGTAAGCGTTCGCCGAAGTGGCAGTGGACGAGAAAGAGGACACGGAGGAGGAAGCGGTGGCGGCTTTCACGACCCCGTTGGTGATGATTTCCTTGATTTTGTTGACAGCCCCTGAAAGTGCAGTAAAACGAAGAACTGAGGGAAAATAACGATCAGAAGGACTTCCGAAAGTGGACGTGTGGCGAGTACTGACGGTCCACCAGCTCCCGCGTCTGTCCTTGAACGTGAAGATACAGAGGCCGATCCCTGAGAGGGAAAGAGCGGAATCCGTCTTGAAAGGTAAACAATCACACGAAGCGACTCACGATAGCTCGAGAGGAAAGTTTTTGTCACCCTGGCGGTGCTTTGCCCTTCTCCTCTGCCGTCATGTAGCGCCCCCTGGTGGATACGGCAGCGCTGCTTACTTTACTGATCTAGAAACAAAACAGATAAAAAAAATCAGACTTCATAGGCTTAAAATGATGAGGATTTGCAGCATTTAGCCTAGGTTTTGTTGAATTCGCCACCAACATGGCAAAATGAATCCGTTAATGGCCGACCAGTAATTAACCTATCCGATTTCTCACTTCGTCCTGCGTCTGTCCTCGCGTTAAGAGGTTCCGGCATGTAATGGGGACGTCGTTGATCTCGACCTCCGCCACCACTAGGTCATCTTTAGCCTTGGGTGCCATCTGAGGTTTCCCCACGCCCAAAATCTGTCACAACAACAAAAAAGTGACAAAGTTAAATGGGCAAAACACAGCGACCACCGCCGCCAACACGTCTTTGCCGTTCACCTTATCGACAGGCCCAGGTGCGCCGATCTGCGACGGGTTGAGTTTCCCCTTGGCCACCAGCATAGCATTAATCTTGGCGGCCACGGCGGCAGCGGCGTCCAGAGCCCCGGTGGGTGCAGCCTCGGCCTCCCCCGGAGCTCCGGAGTCGAGACTCGGCTGGTCCCACTTGCTTGCGCGGCGGCTGGCGAGACAACACAACCATTTTATCCATAAACAACCAAGGGGGGAGTTTTTTTTACATGTTTTTTATTTATTTATCTAGAAAGCATTAAAATTGAAAAAAAACATTGCTAAAAACGCAGACTAAATGCAGGTTTAAGAACCGTCCCATATGCAAAGCTACAAAGAGCTAATGTGCACCGAAAGAGTCCTCCATGATTACGTAAAGCAGCTGACTCGTTTACGGAAGGTAAACCGTTATTCCAAAGCAAACAACAAACTCACCCGCCGTTTTGACTTCCACCAAATGACATATATGTCTCGAAATGTGCGTCTTTCGCTGGGTAAAGACACGAGATGGTTCTCTTTTCTTATGTTTAGCACAGGTATGATAGTAGCTGAGCGAGAAAACTATCGTTAGCAAATATATGTAAGGCTAGATGTCAACGGACGGTTTCTGCGGCGTACGTGACCAGCGGCCATCTTGCGTCGCGGAATTTAGATGTCGGGCTTTATTGTAGTGCAGGAAGCGGGGACCTTTGCTATGAATTAGGTTGGATGTTAAAAAAGAAAATGTACAATTATTTTTAAGAATTTAGGTTAATAATTGAAGATCTAAAGGGGTTAAAAAACAAGCCATTTAAAGATCAGTTGGAAAATGGGACATTTTGAAGTACATGCTCCGTTAACAATTGCTATATTTTAGTCAACGGCCCCGGTGCAAAATGGCCGACAAGTATCGATGCTTGTCCCTGTTGGCTCACAGAGCATGGCAAACATCCTGTTTTCATGTATCTATGAAGTAAACGCTTCCGTTTCCGGTTTATAGAGTCGCCACTAGGAGGCATCAAAGGAAAGTTTGTCCTTTAATGAAATGGTGGCGTTCACCTGCTCGGTTTGTGAATACGTACATAGAGGTATGTTTTTAAAAGTAACAAATATTAATCCTAAGAAAAATATTTTAAACGGGGAAACGCAGCAATTTCTGGCAAACGTTTTTATTACAACGTATTAGGTCTAAATAGTTTTAGTTTATTGTTGTATTCAGCTTTCTTAATTGGATCCATCTGGTGTTCAAAATGTTTGCTTGCTAAAAAGAATTAGTCAACATTTAATAACCAGTAATGAATTTGACAAAAAGATTAATAAGCCAAACCAGCTTCATCAAATAGCAGTCTGATGTTTAATTTTGCACACAATTGTGCACATAAAACACATTCAAAGTTGTGAATGAACAAACACTGACGGTTGTTAAAATGTGTAGTAATAAATGTGACTTGGTTGAGAGGCATTTTTAGTTGATGAATTTCATTGCGTTTCAGTTTGAAACAACAATAATGTGATCCATTATGGCAGGTGTAGACTTAACGTTTAAGATGGATTTTTTCTTTTTTGACTTTTGTATTCTGTTTCACACAGTTTTAACTGGTAGTATTTGAAAGTGATTAACATCTGGAAGTATTCAAAATGAATTTGAGTAATATTATTGTTGTCTCTATTTTTAGGTGGACAACAACCACTATCCAGTTTTACGGTTTAAAATGGATTTCTGTCTGAACCTGGTCTCATTTCTTTCTCACCAGAATAATGGCTGTTAAATGGTGAGTGATTATGTTGTTGTTGTTACATGACGTAGTCAATAAGGTGTATTTTGGACCCACAAGCAAAACCATGAAAGTCAAATGTTAGCCCTCTATCTATACTTTTTTCTACTGAAATAGCATTTATTCACCTCTCCCAGTTCAAATGAAATGGACGTCTACCACTTTCAATGGCAGTCAGAGAGTTAAATGAGGCCCCTGTAAGTGTATGAAATGAAAAAAATTCTCATACTTTGCATCTGACGATGAATGGAATGTGGGCGTCCATGATTTCCTGCAGTATTTTTCTACTCATCACTGCCTTAAATTCTAATCTAAGAAAATTACTTGCAATAATTTCCAAAAACTTTGACCAAAGGAGCATTTCCTAATTTGGGAATACAGTGGTACCTCGACCTACGATCAGCTCTACGTACGACATGCTCGAGGTACGATGAAAATTTCGATCGAATAATTCGCCCTAGATACGATCAAAATTTCGAGATGCGACCAAGCCAGGTGGCCATGACATGAGAGGCTGTTTATCATTGTAGCACACTTTTTTTGCCGCATCTCTTTCGTGTATAACAGATATTTACGAGCACTGAACGATTTCTTCACACGAGTTTCGACCAGGAAACGCACAATGCGCATGCACGGGCAAAAAGAGGGCTTTCTGGGTAATGAAGTATACTCATGCACACAACACCGATAGCCAATAACACCCTTTCTCAGAATAAAACTTCATTACCCACAATCAATACGTGGGTAGGCTGTTATTCCTTCCTTAGCCTGTTAGCTCCCGCAATCGCTCATTCAAGACTACTTCTCGTTGGCAAGTGGTCGTGCGTTATCCTATTGTGAGGACATTTGTGTGCATCATTTTCGGAATATTTTGAAGGGAATACAACAGCAAACAGCCCATCAATAGCGAACGTGAGGGTGGAGGCGTGGCAAACCGCTAACCCGCCCAGAACGAAGGTAAAAATAAATTAAAACAAAATTAGAATTCAGTTTTGTGTAAAGTTACATTAAACGTATGTTTGAGTGTGTCTGTATATATTAATCCAAGTTAATTTAAATTTGTTTGTTCAATTACGAGTGCGTTGCCGTGGATAAAGTCCCCCTGAACACCCCCCCTGCCCCCCGCCTCCGTGTATGTCACTGTCTCTACCCTCTGCGAAATGCGTCTAATTTTAGTTCTATTAAACACATTTTATTACTATTAAACGACTAGTTATGTGTTACTTTGTTAATAGATGGCGAATTAGTAGAAATAAAACATTTTTTCCCAATCCAATATCCTGTTTTGGGTGTTTTTTTTCAGAGGGTTGGATAGAATTTATTAGTTTTTAGTTCATTTCAATGTGAAACATTCACTCGAGTTACGACAAGCTCGACATACGATCTCAATCCCAGAACGGATTAAGATCATATATCGAGGTACCACTGTACCACTGAATTGAGCCATTCGATTCTTGTAACGACGCAGTTCGCCTGCAGGTGTCACTGTAAACTTAAATGTGAGTAGTGGAAAATAAAAAACATTTTTAAAGTATTGCGAGTGCTTCGCTCAACATAAAATGGACGTAGTTTCGTCGCCATGCTAACTTTGAGCCTCTAAATCCAAACTTGGTCAAGGAAAGAGATTATCTGTTGTTTTCGCAAAAGACTTTGGCGCTCAGCCATGTGGTGTTCACATGTGTTAGTTCAGCGTCAGGAGGTCAAAGTTCAGACCGGGCCCGACTCCACACAGACGCCCGTTCATGCGCCAGAAGGGGCGGGAAGAGCAGACGTGTCATATTTACTGTCTTTGCCAGTACGAGCCCAGGTGCGAAGCGTAATACGTATGTCGGTTGATGTAACCTCCGGCCCCCGGGGGCCCGCCGGACCGGGCCTCGCCTGATCCTGGCCGCCGACACCCACGTGCGAAGTCCCCGGCTGCGATAGAGGGGAGGGCGGCGTGCCGCGGGGTCGCGTTGACTCCAACAAAGAAACACTGTGAGCGGCTTGCGGCTTTGCCGTCAAACCAGCAATTACGCG
Organism: Stigmatopora argus; assembly: GCF_051989625.1. Lineage (NCBI taxonomy): Eukaryota > Metazoa > Chordata > Actinopteri > Syngnathiformes > Syngnathidae > Stigmatopora > Stigmatopora argus. The sequence goes on along the minus strand of NC_135390.1, from coordinate 18,253,286 downwards.
GAGGGCGGCCATATTTGACCCTTTTGGGGAGACGGTGTCCAAACCGTGTTTCTTACGGAAATGACCCAAATCCTTTTTTTGAGCCTCTTGATGGCAAATAATTTATTTTCCATGTTGAGTTTTATTGATTTATACTTTTAAATTTTAGTTTTTAATTAAAACATGTAAATATTGTCTTTTAATTAAAATATTTTTAACATAAAAAAGGAAAGCCAAATGTTCCTTTTCAGTTTAACTCAATATTCCACCTTTTTGTTTTTAATCCTAACGCATGTGAACACCACATTTGCAACCAATCGCACGGCATTTTACTTTCAAAAGAAAAGAAAATACAAAGAATTGAAAGTATTCTGGAAACCTAATACTTCCTGTTGGTTTCTCGCAGTTCTATGTCACTTCCTGTTTACTTTCCCAGTTTATTTTGTGGTATTTCCATGAAAAATGAACTCCACAATAACACTTTAAAAAAATCATAATACTTTCCTCAAAAGTGGGGATCACATAAAAAGGCATGAACACTTTTTAAAATGGACAAAATCTGGCAGATCTAAATGGATCGGACCAACATGGCCGTGAACTTAACGACACGATCCATTCTTTTCGATTCATCAGACCGTAGCCCGACCCGGTTTTTAATGTGACGTGATGCACAACGCCGTTTTAACCCGTGAAGGGTATGTAGAGGAAATCGCAAAAGGGTCAAAGGAAGAGGGGAAAACATATGGCGGGATTGGATTCTCGCAGGCAGAGCGGTGAGCGGCGCCGGGATCTTTTCACCGTAAATCTGCGCAGGGCGGGAGCCTCTTCTACAGCTCGCAGCGGGATTTTGGCCCGGGGCGAGGCCTCGTCTGGTCCGCCCGGCGGGGTGCTTTCCTGAGCCGGCCGCCCCGGGGGGAGGGGCACCTGCGAGCGGGCACGATGACTGGTCAGGAGGCGGGCGGGTGGGGGAGGGATGGAAAAGACGCCGGTCGCTTCCAGGAAACGGACATCTGTTGGATGGATGAAATCCTCAGGTAGAGCGAGGACGGCGGACATTCCCGTCCCTATCCCTGTTCTCCCCTTCCGAGCTAGCGGCTAGCCGAGGCTTTTGTCGTCCAGCGGAACGAGGGTTTTGATTGGAGACTTTTGTCATCCAGCGGAACGAGGGTTTTGATTGGAGAGGCCCCCTAGCAACACGGCCAAAGTTTATAGATGGGCCGGCCTGCCAAATGACACAATATTTTCCATCCGTGAAGTTTATCAAGCACTCAGTCATCCTAGCAGACACCAGGGAGGGTTGAATCTGTTCAATTTCATATCTGGAGTTTTTATAACGCTAAAAGGTCCACGTTCATATGCGTTCACGCCAGTTAGCGTCCTCTGTTTTGCACTCCGCGGCTTGTGAACGTGAACGGAGCACCCGAAAAAAAATTGCTCAAGCTACCGATAAGCATCCATTACTTTGCTTACTTGAATGTGTCATGAGAATTTTGGCTCTTTTTATTTTTCAATTTACGTTTTTTTTAAATGGTATGTAAAAATGTTGCCCTTAAAGAGGGTACAAGACATTTTGACCATTTCAATCCAATTTTTCCACTGAACTCCAAGTGTCGACACGATACAATTAGCGACGATGACACAATGGCGACCCTGTATTATTACTACATAGAGTGGATAGTAGATTTCCGCGATTGTTTTGTTTTCTGCCTGGCGTTTTGTCAACGTTACATTCCTTTGAAAGGGACAAGGTTGCCGAGATAGCGGCAGCCGTGCATGGTTACTACATTAAGGCCTCAACGGGAGCAGCCCCCGTGGCGGGAGGGAGAGCACGCAGCTGCCGATGATAAGTGCAAAGGGAGCGGTCGCCGGGTAAATGAAAACACATGCGGCCACCGTAGAAAAGACTTGGTGCTGCAGACGGATCGAGAAATTTGGATTTGGATTTGGATTTGGATTTGGATTTGGATTTGGGATTTGGATTTGGGATTTGGGATTGGGATTTGGGATTGGGATTTGGGATTGGGATTTGGGATTGGGATTTGGGATTGGGATTGGGATTTGGGATTGGGATTCGGGATTCGGGATTCGGGATTCGGGATTCGGGATTTGGGATTCGGGATTTGGGATTTGGGATTCGGGATTCGGGATTCGGGATTCGGGATTTGGGATTCGGGATTCGGGATTTGTGATTGGGATTTGTGATTGGGATTTGTGATTGGATTTGTATTCAGATTTGGGATTGGGATTTGTATTCGGGGTTTGGGATTCGGGATTTGGGATTCGAATTCGGGATTTGGGATTCGGATTCAGGATTTGGGATTCGGATTTGGGATTTGGGATTTGGATTTAGGATTATTCAAGACACATTTTATGGGATGGCAGACTTTTTTTTATAAACTTATGTCGGAAATTTTAAAATGTCATTATTTTACATTGTACAGTACTTTACAGTATCATGCCATGTGTTTCACTAACCTGGTAGAAAAAAAACGAGCAATAAACACCAAGAATGTTTTGCCACATTCCAATAAATCAACACTAGTTCCCATTTTAATGTCTTGATTTATTTTGGAAATCTCCCACATGACACGCTCCTGTGGAAATATTTGAGACCATCCGGAAAGTCATCAAAAGTCCATTTCAATCAAAAGCTAACTTTATAGTCACTGTTAAAGCAACTTCATATTAGCCCTCTACTCCCGCACCGTTAAATATGGACGTTTATGGCTTTCATTAGGAATTATGAACTCTGGAGGAGAAAAAAATCTGGCCTCGCCGCAAATGTCTCTACCAGATTTGACAGCTCTGTCCAACTGTCAGTCCAAAAAATTGGACCAGGCCAGCACATTTGAACACCCGCCGTGCCCCTTTTCTTTTTATTCATTTTATTCCTTCTTCCAACACTCTCTGGTGTAAAAATATTTGCGCTAAAGTACAGTGGGCGGAGCCTCTGAGGTGGGCATCGAGTGAGCCAGCAAAGATACACAAGAACAAAAAAAAATTGTGACCAGACGTCAATCTTTTTTTTTTTTTGGAGCCAGGTCGGATTAAATATCACTGCTTTAGATTTTCTTTCCTAACACAAGAACTCCATCCAACAGGAAAGTTTTTTTGGGGGAAAAAGTGCCTCCCTTCACTACTTTGAGCACGTAGGTGATGATTAAGCTAAACTGTCGTGAGCAGTGGTCGTTTTCAGACAGTTGTATTTTAAACAATATTATAAAGAAAATAATCCTGAGATATTCTGATTCTTACCATTTTTTGCGGAACTATTTCAGACATATATATATATATATATATATATATATACATATATATATATATACATATATACATATATACATATATACATATATACATATATACATATATACATATATACATATATACATATATACATACCTGTCAACCTCTGCCGATAACTGCCCTTATAAATGATTATGATTCCCCTTACAAACCCCAAAAAAACCTTTTAAAGTTTAGAGCACATGTGTCAAAGTGGTGGCTCGGGGGCCAAATCTGGCCCGCCGCTTCATTTTGTGTGGCCCGAGAAAGTAAATCATGAGTGCCGACTTTCTGTTTTAGGATCAAATTAAAATGAAGAGTATAGATGTAAATTAAATTTCCTGATTTTCCCCCTTTGAAATCAATAATTGTAATTTTTTAATCAATTTTTTTCTGTGTTTTTAGTTCAAAAATCATTTAGTAAAATCTAAAAATATATTTAAAAAAAGCTAAAATAAATATTGTTTTAGTTCTATAAAAAAAACTGAATTTTCAGGGCTTTTAATCCAGTTCTTTTAATCCATTTCAAAAAAAAAAATCTAAATATTATATCTAAAATGGTCCGGCCCACGTGAAATCAAGTTGACGTTAAAGCGGCCCACGAACCAACCCGAGTCTGACACCCCTGATTTAGAGATTTCAACCAGCTAGCCTAGCATGCATGTTTCGGGGATGTGGGATGGAAACCAGAGTACCCGGAGAAAACCCACGCAAGCCCGGGGAAAACACGCCAACTCCACCTGGGATCGAAGCCTCGACCCCAGAACTGTGAGGCCAATGCGCTAATCACGCTTGTTGTATAATATTTCACCCAATAATCAGAAATGTATTCCACCCTGGCATATCGATTTGGCCCATATTCTGATTGATTTTTTTGTTTTGTTTTCTCCACGCATCACAGAGCACTAACGTCCATCACCGTCAATGGGAGACAAAGAGATCCACGAGTGACGTTTCAATCCACTTGGGTAAGAGATGAAATGACTCATAGAATTGCAGAAAGTCTTTATTTAGAGCGCTATATATTAAGCATGAATCGAAACATCAGTCCGCGAAAGCCATGCGTTCAAAACCGAGCAAAGTCAAGCGTCTTTTGTCGTCAGTTTGCAAAACCTCCGAAAATACAGATCCGTCCACAACGGCAAATTTCTTAAACACTCAGAAACACAAAACATTCCTTTAGCTTTTTTTTCTCAGGAAACAAGCAGAAGTGCATCAATATTTTGCTCCGGAAATGTTTGCGCATGCAAAAATCGTCCTTCAAATCGGCCGGCCACAATCCCAGAAAATGCAGTTTTTCCATTTTTTAATTACAATAATAACAACCACTCACCCACAGTAATGGTATTTAGGTCATTGTCTGTCATTGACGTTCAATCCGTGAATTGGACGTCTATAGCCGTCAATGGCAGATAACAAGTCAAAGGGACAGACAACAACCTTCATGTGAAAGACGGTGGGCCAAAGTATTTAGGGATGCAAAATTAAACCTTTACAAATGGAGAAAATGATGTGCTAATGTAAATGGAGAAAATCATGTGCTAATGCTAATGCTAGCGTGGGCAGCCATTTATCGACAATATTATACCACATAAACAAGCATAGATATATTAATGATGTCACCAGGAAGGGCGGAGCATCTGGGATACTCGTATTTGATTGGCTAAAATAGGATGTTACTCCCCGGAAATACCATTTTTTCCCTTTTCTTTTCTCTTTCCATATTTTAGACGTCCAGTTGTGTAGTGTCCAATCATTTTTTTGCTATGAATTTAAGGGCGGAGCATCTGGGATACTCGTTTTTGATTGGCTAAAATAGGATGTTACTCCCTGGAAATACCATTTTTTCCCTTTTCTTTTCTCTTTCCATATTTTAGACGTCCAGTTGTGTCGTGTCCAATCTTTTTTTTTTGCTTTGAATTTAGGCGAGTCTATCTCAAGTAGGCAGGTCATCCATTTGAAGTGGTAGCGAAGGAAATTGGTTCTTTTCCTGTCCAAGATGCCCCCCCAACTAATTAGTTTACCACTTGGAGACGTCGAGCGCCGTCAATGGCATTCAATGTCTGAGCAAGCCTTTGCTTTACAATGAAGAGTTTATGCAGTCATTTAAGATTACAAAGAAGACATTAGAAAGTATCGGCATGGGCCGTTACCACGCGGAGATCCAAAAAGCGGGAGCGGGAACCAAAAACGGGTCTCGGTGCAACACTCAAGTCGTCCGTTTGGTTCTGAAACCTTCTCCAAAAGCCTTCAACAAAGTGCTCTGATTTTGTTCGGTCAATTAACAATATGATTCTTTGGCGTCGTTAGAGAAGACTTTAAAAAGCTGAATTTCCCGTACCTTCTCCCTCCACGGACGTTGCCGGCCTTCCGTTTTTCCGCGGGTCAGCCCTAAGGCGGACTGGTCTTGCGGCAGAGCAGCTTGGCCGACGCCGGCCGGTTGCGTCGGCGCTTGCCGGTCAGCAGCGTGTAGAAAAAGGGGTTGACGCAAGAGTTCCCGTACGTCAGGCCCGTGAGGATCCGGTTGACCGTCACCTGAGTGCCCACCGGGACCGTCCTCAGCAGGTCGGGCTGGTAGAGCGGCAGCAGCTGCCAGATCCAGAAGGGAAGGAAGCAGGCCCAGAAGGCCAGGACGATACCCAGGATCAGCAGCAGGACTTTGGGTTTGGGGGCGCGGGCGGGGCAGGCGCCCCACGGAGCTCTGGTCTGGGACACCCAGTAGAGTCGGCCCAGGGCGGCGTAGAGCGCCCCGATGGCCAGGCCCGGCCCCAGGATGCTGGTGCAGAAGAGCACGCTCAGGTAGGCCTTGGAGCTCTGCTCGTCCCAGGCCGGCACGCACAGGCGCCCCTCCTGGTTCTCGCCGTCCTCCAGGTGCAGGGTGATCATCATGGGCAGGCTCAGGGCCACGGCCAGCCCCCACGCCAAGGTGACCCTCAGCAGACCCGAGGCGTTGGCCGACGAGGCGTGCAGGGGCCGCGCCACCGCCCGGTAGCGGTCCAGGCTCATGGCGCTCAGGGTGAAGATGGAGGCGTGCATGGTGAGGAGGTCCAAGCTCAGGAGGAGGCGGCAGCCCGGCTCGCCGAAGGCCCAGTCGGACGTCAGGCTGTCGTAGACGATGAAGGGGGCGGTGAACAGGTAGAGCAGGTCGGCCAGGGCCAGGCTCAGCACCTGGAGGTGGAGAGAGGAGGAGGACGAGGAGGAGCGGGAGGAGGAGGGCGGGGAGGTGCCAGAGGACAGCGGGGAGGAGGAAGAGGGCGAGGGCGAGGAAGGCCGGGACAGGCAAGCGGGGACGGGGACTCGGCCCGGCCAGCACCGGGGTCCCGCGCCGCTTGGCCTCCTGCTCCTCCTGCGCCTCAGGAGGAGAACCAGGGTGTACAAGTTGCCCACGATGCCCAGCGAGGAAAGCAGGGAGAGGAAGGAGCAGAAGACGGCGGTGGACGCCAGGCTGGGCGACGGCGAGGCCGACGGGGGGCCGGGGGGCAGCGAGGACGCCGAGGGATCGGGGAGCGACGGCAAAGCGTTGGCAGGGGAAGGAGGCGGCGGCGGGGAGGCCTCCATCGTTAGCTGCTTAGCTCGTTAGGACGGTAGCCGCTGGTTAGTGCTTTTGCCAACGCAAGCTTTTTTGTTTTTGGTTTGTTTGTTTTTAGTAAGGCGGATGGAGATGAGGAAGAACATTGATAGGAGGAGATGTTGTTTACAAAACAGTCGACATCACCAAACTGAAAAAAGTGCTTTTAAACTGAAATCGGCGGCGAAAAATGGAGCGAAGACGGCTTTCTCGGTCAATAATTGCATTTTACAGCTACTGATACGGGTCAAAATGTCGGACGCCGATCGGTGGGTGGGGAGTGGGATGGTCCCGATACCCCAAGATGGATTGTTTCTCAGCTTGGGTTAAAAATTGCACCGGTCGCATCAAAGCGTCAGCGGGGCGCCGGGACCCGTGGCGACCCGCGGCGACCCGGGCGGCTCCGGGGTTAAGAGCCAATGTTGAACTGCGGAGGGGCAGCCAGCACCCCCGCTGCGCTGCGTGCCTCCACGTTTACCAGCTCGCTCCGAATAGCATCGCCATGCCATTAACGACCGCGCTTTCGTCGTCCGACGTCTGCTAGCCCGAATCCGTTAGACTGGTTTTTTTTTTTAGTTTTCTTTTTGTTTTTTATTTTGCTTTAAAGCACAAGTCCTTTTTTTACAAAAGGGACACACTTTTGACAAGTATAAGGCTCTCTCGTCGTCGGCGATCGTCGCTTCCAACAAAAGTCAAGCGCCGCTCGCCGTATTTTTCACCAAATAGATCATTTTTTTTTCCCGAAAAAAAATCTCACCTCTAAGAAGGCGCCGCAGAAACGATACCCCATCGATTGGCCTCGTGGGAAAGTGGGCTTTCCATTTTGGGGTCCTTTGGCGGTCCTCGCACGGTCCCGGCGATTTGTTTTTGGTGGAAAAATAAAAGGTCGGAGACGCAGCGGCAAAGTTTGCGACGTGAGGCGGACCGTCTCGGCGAGGCTCCCTCTGCCCACGGCGCTCTTTGATGTGTGGGTGGGTGGGTCGTTGTGTTTGAGGGGGAAAAAAGGGGGTGGCTTGCTGAGTGATGGACATATCCTACACACTGATGAATATTAATATAAAGTTGTGTGGTCCTAAACTGGAAGCAGGTGGTCCTAGTAGAGGCGTGTCAAACTCGTTTTTTTCACGCTTTGTTTGCTTTTATTCGGGGTGGAGGGTCATTCATCGGATAATTAATTTCTGATGGTTGATATAGTATTTATAGATGTGAAATTTTGTCCAAATCCTTTTTTTTTTTGGGCCTCTTGACAGCATATATTTGTTTAGATTTTAGTTTTTTAATCTATTAAAAAATTCAAACAGGGGAAAATATTCATTCTTTTTGTCTTTTAATATTTGGTGGGGTTTTTTTTATTAAAAAGGAAAACCAGTAAGTCATCTATTCATTTACATTGACAAGATAAAAGGGAATGAGTAAGCATTCTCCTTTATGTTTGTTTTCACATTTATCATTTTTAGATTGTTAACAAAAATAATTGGATAAAAAATTGGAAAAAAGCCCGTAAAATTCAGGGTTTTTTAGGTTAAATAATTTTTTATTTCAATCATTGTTGTAAAAAACGGGGGGCATTAAATATTTCCTTTTTTAAACTTAATCTTTTTTAAATTTACAAATGAAACATGGTAAAAACATTTAAAAGAAATATTTTATTACATGATGTTTCATTTAATTTTCATTTTTTCACCCAAAACAGCAAAAAACACTATACATTCTCTATATAGCCATCATCATTAGAATTTTATATCTTTTTTTTGCCTTTAAAGGTGACATACATGATTTGCTTTTGCTGCCCGAACAAAGTGACGTGGCGTGCCGGATCTGGCCCCAGGGCCGCCACTTTGACAGCTACGTCCTGGTAAGTTGATTTTTTTATTTTTTTATTTTCATTCATGGGCAGCTTTATGAATGATGTCATTGTGGATTTTGTGTCGCTAGTAATCAATTGAGAGGCCATAAATTTTCTTACAAGTCTAAACCCAGTTTTACCCAAAGTTGCGTTGTGGCGTATCCAATCAAAGTTGCTTTGAAAGACGCCGACGGGATTACGCCAGATTTATCGTGCTCTCACGCGTGATTCGCTATTTTCAAAATGTGCGACCTCTGTGGGAACGGCGAGTCTGCTCGTGTTTTGATGGTTTGCTAATGGTTTCAAAGCGTTGAGAGAGTGTAAATCAGACGTTGGACCCCTCGCAAAGACCGCAAGAAAATGGTTTCGTAATATTGTGTTTGGGAAATGAGCAAAAACAGTATTAAAAAAAATAAAAAGGAATTACATGAGCAGTTTTACCTCGAAGAAGTCGCTATTTGCTTCAGTGTTTATGTTTACGATAACTCAAGAACTAATACAGGGATTATGGTCGCGTTTTAGGAACAAAAAATGGAACATTTTGGGAAGATTGTGGGGACAAATTGAATTTTTTTGGTGCGCTTTCGTCCAGGATAACTCAAGAACGAAGAAAGGGATTATGTTCATGCTTAAAGGACATGTTTGAAATGGAAAATAGTACATTTTAGGGTCGTGAGGTTAAAGTTTAAGAGGCCAAATTGAATTTTTTGGTGCGCTTGTGTCCAGGACTGGCTCCAATTTTTTTGAAGAAAAAAAAAAACAAAAAGCACTAAAGATACTTTGGTGCATTTCCTCTGTTTCTCTTGGAATCTTTTCATTTTGTTTTATTTCATGTTATTGGCCAAGTGGCTTTTTCTTGGCTTTATAGCTGGCTAATATCGGTTATTTGTCACAGATGTTGAGACGGTTCTCGATGTGTTGTGTCTACCATTTCATGATTATTGGACGGCTTGAAACACATCTGCTTCTCAACTACCAATCGGAGAGGGTGAAGAGTTGACAGCTCTCAAAAGAAAAGATCAGCAAACATAAATTAGATACTTTAATCACACTGAGAAATGCTGCCACTCCAGCTCAAGTCTGTATTTTATGGCTTTACCGTAAATCAACACCACGGGTTTCCAATACAGTATATGGACGATATCAGCCTCGCTGTCGTCATGGCGCATATAATTATCATCATTTTCATATTATTGAAATGTGAAAAGAATTTTTCATTTTCTTTCAGACAAAGTAGCACTGCTATTATTTTGTGATGTGAGTAGGTTAGCATTGTAGCATTAGCCCAGGCCGCCATATAAAGATTGAAGATTGAAGCAGTTCCAAATGCCAGCTCGTCGTTCGTCAGTGGCTTTTTAACAGCTGCTTTTCTTAATGCGACAGCTTTGTCTGGCAGAAATGTTCCCAAATATGGCGTTCCGAGGAACAAACTCGTTGCTCCCTGAGTCATACGCCAAGAATTGGACTACTTTGCCATTTTCATCGGATGAGAGATTCTTCTTTTTCCTAATTAGCAAAATTTTGGGTGGGACCAAAGCCATGCTTATGATTTACAACATGATATATAAGCCTTCCAGTACTGTAGTAATGATATAGGATGTTTGCACAACAAATAGTTATTACATTTACACATGGTCAGTTTGCCCTTTTTTTACCCGAAAACACATTTTGACACAATAAATATCACTTTTTGACATAAATTATTTTTTTTTTAACATAAAAATAGAATTATTACCATGTTTCTACATCATGTTTTGGGACATATTTTTATATGATGTAATTTTTAACACGACAAATATCACTTTTGTACATAAGTTATCATCTACATATCTATATCCATCTACCTATATATATATCTATATCTATCTATATATACATGTGTATATATGTTTTTGTGTGTGTACATGTGTATATATATTTGTGTATATATATTTATGTGTATATATATGTGTGTGTGTGTATATATATGTATATATGTGTATATATGTATATATATATGTATATGTATATATGTATATGTGTGTATATATGTATGTGTATGTATAGTGTGTATATGTATATATATGTGTATATGTGCATATATATATACACATTATATATATATATATATATATATATATATATATATAGATAGATATATAGATATATATATAGATATATATATAGATAGATATATAGATATATATATAGATATATATATAGATATATATAGATATATAGATATATATATATAGGATTGGATGACTTTATTCATCCCGTATTCGGGAAATTTTGTTGTCACAGTAGCAAGAGGGTGAGGATGCAGGAATAGGAAAGGCATTTTAAATAAATAGATAGGTAAAAGTAAGTTAATAAATAAATACATGAATAAATATATAAATAAATAAGTGTGTTGCTTAGCACATGTATACATACATAAATATACATGCATGCATACGGTAGGTCTCAACACTCAGCCATTTTTTTGATAAAGAGCCTGACAGCTGATATATATATATATATATATATATATATATATATATATATATATATATATATATATATATATATATATATATATATATATATATATATATATATATATATAAAAATAAATATAAAAACTGGGCCAGAAAGACAAAATCCAGGCTATTTATTTGCTCTCAATCCTAAATGTATAATTCTATGGAATACGCTGTTTAGTTTCCTACTCATTTGAGTATACATTTCGCTCTGTGGTTAAAGAGACCAAGAACCACAATCTTGATACCTTTAACAGAAAATGGTCCATCAGCACTTCTAGAAAATTGCTTGAGACAGATCACGCTTTTTCCGTGTTTTCTTTTCACGTAAGCACACGAGCAAAATGAAAGGCTCTCACCGGACGGAGTCTGCGGGAAAGGTAGACTTACATATGATCTGAGGGAGCCAATGTATCACCGCTGTCGTCTCCCAACAATCGCTCTTCAATGCTGACCCCAGGTCAACTTACTGTAGGAGATTCACTATCTCATTTATGAAAGAAATGATCTTATGAAGGCCTGTGGGAAAATTTTTTCGATATGTCAGGGAAATGATTTAAACCGTGGGTAGAACTTCATGTCCAGCACCCTCGACATAAATGCGTCATTCTGAAAAATGTTGAGCCTAAAAAAAAAAACCATTGAAATTAAGATTAAATACATTATTCAGAAATACTTTATTCAAGTACACTATACAAGAGTATAGATGTAAATTAAATTTCCTGATTTTTTTCCCCCTTTTAAATCAATAATTGTCATTTTTTAATCCATTTTTTCTTTGTTTTTAGTTCAAAAATCATTTTGTAAAATTTAAAAATATATCAAAAAAGCTAAAATAAACATTGTTTTAGATCTATAAAAAACTGAATATTCAAGCCTTTTAATCCAGTTCTTTTAATCCATTTATAAAAAACAACAACTAAATATTATATCTAAAATGGTCCGGCCCACATGAGATTTGGTCACCATGAATGTGGCCCCCCAACCAAACTAAGTTGGACACCCCTGCTCTAAGTAAAAAAATACTGTCAAAATGAAATAAGATAATCAAGCTTTTCATAGTTAGATACCTATTAGTGATTCATTCAGATTAAAAAAAACATAATTTTTTATCATCCAGTTCCTACGGCCCTCCGAGGACCGCGTAAAAACCTCATTTGCTTCCGGATGAGGAAAAAGGCTTAAAAGTTAATGAGAGGTTGGACTCGTCACCGGATAAACTCGGCCGTTGTGGGCTTCTCGAGCGTAGCTCACAGTTGCCTGTTATCCGCCCAGTTGTTTTTGGCCCGCTACTCGTAGAAGCCCACCGTCGCGCTTTGCCAGCTCGAGAGGCCGGGGGATTTAGTTGGGACTCGCCACCAAAACGCGGGTGCCGAGTGAGCAGCGTGTCGTTTGGCCGCTTAATCGCGCTGGCATCCGCGAGACCGACGCAGACGGGGACGGAAGGTAGGGAGGGGGTGGACATACCTATCCCCACGGGGTGTGAGGAATTTGAAAAAAATACCTGGCACCGGCGTGCCAAAACCGGAGGCGGGAGGAGGGGTGGGTTGCGATACGAGATGCCCGCTTCGTCGCTATCACGTTAGCATGGATGGGAAGTGAAATGTAGAGAACTAAATCATAAAGGAGCTCCCACTAACCTCATATCGATTAAAATGTGTGGAAAAGTCATATGGTTGAAGTTCACTTTTGTAAAATATGTCTGAAGAAATTCAAAGGTACTGAAAACAGTCATAAAACTCTTTCCTGGAATGCAAATGTTTAAATATTGTAAAATAATATGGGCCCTCTGTGCGAGTTCATTGCCAAAAAATGTCCCAAAAATGTTTACCATTTAAAAAAAATATTTTAATTTTAGCTTTTTGGGGGGAGGGGGGTATATGGCTGTTACCAATTAATAAGATTTAGGGGAGATTTACAAGCATTTTTTTCAGTTTCAATGCTACATAAAAAACTAAATAATAATGCTTGCATGCCGTGCTATATTTTTGTCATGACACATCTGTCTCCATCCCTTCTGACACATTATATAATTACATTTATCTGAGCTATGGGTTTGTTCTAGTGCTTTGACCCGCTCTTCATGCATTTCTGCTTGTTAATTATTATGCATCAATCTTAAATATGCAAATTAGAAGGGGTTCAGTCAAAGCTTGCTACCAGAGACAGGAAAACACATGGAAAACACACTTCACTTCCACTTCATAACAAAGCAAATGCAGAAATTCTTTGCTAAAAAAAAAAAAAGAATGACATCTTCGAAAACTATAATTCCAAAAAGCTATTACCCTATTATAAGCCACACCTTCGACGAAGGGCCTATCTTAAAATTTCTTTCATATATAAGGCGCACCAAATTATAAGAAGCAGTAGTAGTAATGGCAGTAGTAGTGGTAGTAGTAGTAGTAGTAGTAGTAATAGTAGTGGTAGTAGTAGTAGTAGTAATAGTAGTGGTAGTAGTAGTAGTAATAGTAGTGGTACCAGTAATAGTGATAGTGATGTAGTAGTGGTGGTAGTAGTAGTAGTAGTAATAGTAGTGGTACTAGTAATAGTGATAGTGATATAGTAGTGGTAGTGGTGGTAGTAGTAGTAGTAGTAGTAGTAGTAGTAGTAGTAGTAGTAGTAGTAGTAGTAGTAATAGTAGTGGTACTAGTAATAGTGATAGTGATGTAGTAGTGGTAGTGGTGGTAGTAGTAATAGTAGTGGTACTGGTAATAGTGATAGTGATGTAGTAGTGGTGGTAGTAGTAGTAATAGTAGTGGTACTAGTAATAGTGATAGTGATGTAGTAGTGGTGGTAGTAGTAGTAGTAGTAATAGTAGTGGTACTAGTAATAGTGATAGTGATGTAGTAGTGGTGGTAGTAGTAGTAATAGTAGTGGTACTAGTAATAGTGATAGTGATGTAGTAGTGGTAGTGGTGGTAGTAGTAGTGGTACTAGTAATAGTGATAGTGATGTAGTAGTGGTGGTAGTAGTATTAGTAGTAGTAATAATAGTAGTGGTACTAGTAATAGTGATAGTGATGTAGTAGTGGTAGTGGTGGTGGTAGTAGTAGTAGTAATAGTAGTGGTACTAGTAATAGTGATAGTGATGTAGTAGTGGTAGTGGTGGTAGTAGTAATAGTAGTGGTACTAGTAATAGTGATAGTGATGTAGTAGTGGTAGTAGTAGCAGCAGCAACAATAGCATTAGCTGTAGTAGTAGTAGTAGTAGCAACAATAGAAGCAGTAATAGTAGTGGATTCTGTAATATGTCCACTACTATAGTAGTAATGGTTAGGATTTGTATTATTCGTACACCAACTGGGTGGAACTGTGCTAAAGTGAATTTTATATAATAATGAACCAATATTGATCCATATCTAAGACGCAACGGATTATAAAGTGCTCCCTCGCCTGCTGTCCATAGTTGAGTGGGATAGGCTCCAACACCCCCAGCTAGCCTTGTTAGCATACGCGGTACGGAAAATGAATAAATATTTTTATACATATTTTATTTCTATTTTATATATGCAAAACCTATTTTATTTTTTCCTTCCAGCGTTGTCAACCCTCCCAGTCAAAATGGCTTGGGCGTCCAGCGCCGCCAACGACCACCAAAAAGTGAAATGCTCCTAAAAAGACTCAATAACATAGTCCTAAAATTCTGGCACTCTAGCATAGCGCTTCCAGAAGCTCCCAAATGTCCGGCGTAGAAAAACACACAAGCCACACTCACACCCCCTAGATAAAACAGCCTTTATTTTTAAGTGTACCCGAGTGTGTTTTTGCAGCCCACCCAAAACGAGCGGACTGTAACGTGTCCAATCTGCAGGGGGTTCCGGTTCCCTTCCCGACGCCCGCCCCCACCGGCCCTCCACTCTAAAACAAGAAAGTCTCCCTAACCTCATCCTGGCTGTCCTTGCCTTCTTTCCGTCTTCATTTAATTAACTGGCTTAGGCGTTTCCCTGCAAACGCACTGACAAATGACCGTCCTCAGTATCATAGCCTTGATTAAATGGGCGGACATTTTGTTGTGTGACAAACGGTCGTTGGATCAGACTGATTCACAACTCCCGATGAGTTATTGATCCCATCGGATTGTCTCTTTACGGTCGGCCATCAAATGTTTACCAATCCTTCTTCGCCACCGTTGCGTCTTTCTCGAATGACAATTTGGTCGATAACGTTCTGGATTTCATTCACTCCATCTTTTAGGTTGGTTCCTAATTGCCTGTGTCGCAAAAAACAAACAAAAAACAAAGGTACCACAAATTTTACTGTCATTTTATTGTCATTTGGAATTTGAAGGATATATTCAAGGGATGTATGCCAGCCAATCAGTCTCTTTCTTTCGTTGTTGTTTTTCTCTATCAGGGCTCATTATTTACTTATTGTTGCCTGATGGTTCGAATGATTTCTGCCAGCCTTCCCAGTTGAATTGATTGGTGTCTGTTGTCAAAAGTAATAACTAGCAAAGTTCTATAGTCATTGCAATTTAAGGACAACTACTAATAACAATTTTCTTAACTCGCTGCCCGGTAATGACAGTGGCAGACGTCCAATCCATTTTGACTAGGAGGATTGGCAGTTGTAGTTGTGAAAAGGCCCAAAGCTGTGAAAAACCACACAGCTGCTAATTAAAAATGAATTTAATGCCTTTATTGTCATTATCCAAGTGTAATGACATTTAAAGCTTCACCACACACGCACAAATACAGACAACAAACAAACAAATATTCAATAAATAAATGATGAATAAATAATAAATAAATAATAAATAAATGATGAATAAATAATAAATAAATGATAAACAAATAATAAATAAATAATAAATGAATAATAAATAAATAATAAATAAATAATAAATAAATAATAAATAAATCAATAATAAATAAATCAATAGTAGTCAACGTAATAATTTGTTTTCAATAATAATTTTGCTACAAAAACAGGTGGTGCAAACTGGCTTATTAACTGAGAAAGAACACAAAAGACAAAACATGTCCGCCCACTGGTGGTTGGTAAAAGTTACTGCAGCTAGAAATAATACTAATGCCTACAAATACTAATAATGTCGTCATCGGACAGGGATTCATTCACTGGCTGCCGATACAAATTCAGTTTTTATTGTTCAAAAATCAAGTTGGCGTCATCTTTCCCATTCAGTTTCCATCGAAGGAATTATTTTATAGCCGCAGTATGGAAGCACGTCAGCCATGTTTGATTTAAAGAGTGGAAATGTTGCTTCAGCGCTGAGAAAACCGCAGCTTGTTTCATGCCTCATTTCCAGTCGAACAATACAAATGGAAAGTACGTTCTAATATGAATACATTTTTCGTTGTTTTAGGTCATAACGTTTTACGATGCCAAATGAGGCTCGTAAAACCACTAAAAAGTCTTTTTATGCGCGGACTGGCAGTGGAATGACGTATTGTTTTAACAGTTAATTAAAGTGAATGGATGCTAATTTTCGTTATACATTATAGCATTAAGCTAGCAGGCGTATTCAGAAATTGAAATATAAAAATATGTTGTATTTTAATGCTCAGTATGTGTAATTTTCTTTGATGTGTTTAGTGTTGGAGTTTGTTAAATGGAAAAACATTTTGCAAACCTTGTTTTTCATTTAAAATTAACTGATAATGACAAAGATTAAACAAAAAATGGAGGCCATTTTAAAAATATAATCCTTTATAGAGCACTTGACTATTTTTGGTGTATTAAAAAAACGTATTTTTTAACCCAAGACCTTTAATAGAATACAAGTGACTATTTTGGTGATTAAAGATTTAAAAAAAACTTAAATATGAGCGACACAATACTTTAAAATGCATTGGACATCTATCACTGTCAGTGGCAAACAATGAGTGTTCTGTAAGGGTAAAAAAAGAAATAATTTAATGCATCTCCCTGAATAATAACTGACATTCTTTCCAGTTCAAATAGACTCATTTGAAATTTATTCTGTATTTCTTTTACCGAGTAATCCTCATCATTCCGGTAAACTTGACATCATCATCATCATCGCCGTCCTTTAGTCTCCTCCCTCTTTGGCTCACAAACCTTTAAACCACACCCCCTTTTTTTCCACAGCTCAATCACAGACACTTATGAAATACAAAATGATGCTCCATATAATCCACCTTGATTTATTTTGTCATCTGCCACAATGAGTTGACTACAAATTTACATTTCCCTCAACCTTGTGTGCATGTTTTTTTTCTCCACAAATGACACGCTGGCATCACTGTGGCATTTTGACAGGGATTAAGTCAGATTAGGAAGAAAAAGAAAACTCAAAGCAGTCATCTCTCCTCGCAAACACAGCAGTTAGAAATTACAATTAAAAGCATTTTTTCTGAAGGTGAAAAAAATTATGAATTTAGGCCAGTGGTGTCAAACATGCGGGCCACGGGCCGGAAGTGGCCCGATGGGTGGTCCGACCCGGCCCACCTTGACTAAATGCTCCCCTTATTAATGATTGCAATTCCCCTTATTAAGCGATTAAAAACCGTACAAATGGAACATATTTTCACACACACAGGGCACAGGTAAAATTCTAAAATGTACTACAAAGTGGACGTCTTTCGGCCCTGGTAGAACGGGCTCTTTCCGCACGGGTATAACGTCTCCCATAATAACGGCCATGGAGGGAACAATTTCAGCAGTGCAGGGCCACATTTTCATATGCTTAATTTATTCTAAGACATTAATAAGTCATTTCCTTATCATTTTCTCTCATTTTTCTGTGTTTCCTCACATCTTTCGTACAAAACTAGGACTCTTTAACCAATTTTAAAGGGTGTAGTTGGTAGTTGTGTGAGGACCGTGGAACGAATTAGAGAATTTACATGCAAAGTACACTTCTACTTACTAAATTTTCAAGTTATGAAAAAAGTACTAAAACCAATGAATTTCTTAAGTAGAGGTACGACTGTAACTACTATTTGGGCTAAAAATAAACTGGACCAACCCACATAAAATCTGATTAGCAATAACGTAGCGCTGATTTTACATCCCTGATTTAGGTCAAATTGTGGCACCCAGTAAGATAAAAACCTCAGTAGATTTTGAAAAGAAGCATTCTTTATTAATAATACTTGACTTCTATGTCGTATGTAATCTCTTACAGTATTTGAACGCATCCGGGTTGTGTGACAAGGTCAGTGACAGCGCCACGCGCTCACCCGAGCGAACAAGCACCCTCGGGATTGCGCACACAGTTGATGGCGGCGCGCAGCTGGAGGGAGCTTTTGAAATTGCCACCTTCCTTGAAACTCTTTTAAACCGCTTCAAACGACAACCCAATTTCCCGAGCAGATATTTGGTGAGTGCATTTCTTCGTATCTTTTAAATAATGTAAAAAAAAATGGTGTTTACTTGATACATTCAGTTTGTTGATTAGTTAGCTAGCTATGAAAAGGGGATTATCAGTCTAATAATCAGATTTTTTGAAGACAAGATGCGTCTAATTTTATTTGTCAATTAAATGTAAGTAGATAATGAAGGTGTGAACATTAAAATATGTTAGTTTGCTGACAGGGTAGACATTTTGGGCTATTATTAGCATTTATTGAGCACCTGGTGGACCTTCAATTAGCAACAAGATTTAGTTAGCAAGATAAGTAATGTTTAAAAATGTCATTTAAATTTCATTTGGGCTTTCACTATGAGAACACCCAACTATGCACAAATATGTGGTAAATTAAGAAACAAGTGCAAATATGGATATCTAATTTTCAGAAGTGCTTTCTCCTATTTTTATTATCATGACAAAGCAGTGTTGTTTGTTGAGTCTCTTTTAAGGTAATTTGTGTGGGTTTTTTATGTTCACAATTTTGTTATATTGAAAGCATTGAGCTTTTATCAACCAACACTTTTTGTAAGGATGTTTATGTTTATGTTTTTTGACAAAACAAACTGAGTAAGAACTAGCAACTGCTAAAATAGCTAAATTGCTTTAGCTAAGTACGTCTGGTTTGCCTTTAGCTTTATGTGCATTAGTCATTCGACCGCTAATGCAACAGCGACACAACATTTATTTACCGGTATGATAATTAACAATATCACCACGTTATTTGAATCATTCATCGCCAATGACGGAGATGAGATGGCTGTCCAATCCGTTTGGACCGGATTGAACTTCTATCCGACGTCAGTGCCACTGGAATGCGATAGGCAGCCTCGTTAATTGTTGAATTCCTAGTATTTCTTTTTTTTAATTAGAAGCCCGCAGCATCTTAACTCCACACCAGATTAACGCCGGTTATTGCCAAACGCTGACCTCCATTTTCGGATGCAGGCGACGGGAAGACGTTGAGGAGTTTCAATTAAACAAAAAAAAACGACTACCAGACAAGTCCATACATGTACCGTATTTTCCGGACTATAAGAAAAACAGTTATGTTAACAGATGCCTATTTAGCCTGTTGTTTCCAATTTTACTATTGTTACTAAATATGTTAAAATGTTGTTAGAAAAATTGCCATCCCCCCAAAAACCTACTTGCGACTTATATATTGTTTTTTTTCCTCTCTGTTTTGTATTTTTTGACTGGCGCGAAGTATAGTCCGACAAATGCGGTATTTGTGTGTGTATCACCTTAATTTGACGTAAATTCCAACACGAAATGTGCTGGGCAAATGACAGCAGAAACTAGCGGTCGCTTTTATTGATCAGACTGACTTCACAAAGCCAGGGAGAAATTTAGGACGCTAATGTATTTGTTTTCAAAAGCATTTTGCTTTCTTTTTAGCTGTTGGGTATGAGGAAAATACCACTTGAGAAGCTAATTACAATCCCATGCAGGAGTCAAAAGAGGGCAAAACGTTAACTGATGTGAAAGACAATGTTGTAATCTGTGTCCTGGTTTCATCAGTCAATAGGAAAAGTATTGACGTGTGCGTATTTGCACCGTCATGGGTTGGACAGAACAGAATTGATTGATTCAAACCCACTAACAACAATAAAAATATATAGCCATCCGCATTAAAATCATGTCCATGTGTCCACATAACACCCAAATAAGAGGAAAGAATCTGATTTTTAGAATGAAAGAGAAAGCTCATCATCACAAAATGGAATATCCTTGCATAGCATGAAATGACAGTGTCACATTTTTGGAAGCTTTTATTTCAAATGTGCAGTACAAAAAGAAAAAATAAGAAATGGAAATACCGAGACCAAAGACTTTACGTTCTTGAACAACGTTGGATTTGAAAGAAGACCTTTTTATTTTGTTGAAATTCAGCCGTGTCCTTTTTATGCCTTCAACTTTCACAGTTTGGATTAAATTGTATTCATTTCTTTCTACTTGATCCGAATTTAATGGTGTAAATATCACTAATTTCACACTTTACACTCCATGTGTTTTAATAACAGAACTTTGTGGTATGCTCCTGCGATTGGACTGACTTGAAAAATGAATTACATCCCCAAGACGGAGACTGAACGGTGAGATCATCTGTTTTTACCATTTTCATTTACATTACAGCGTAGTGCGGTAAAATAAGAAATGTATATCGCGGTAGTCTGAGATTTACAAGCAGGTTTCATCCAAATAGTGACTCAGAAATACATCTGGATGTAACTTTTATTGGAAATAGTGCATCTTATAATGGAATAACTGAAATTCTGTCGTTAAGGAGACATTTTTTGATTTATCCTGGATTTTTTTAGATATCAATTGAAACATGACACACACGAAATCAAATTTGACACTTTCTGTATTCC
Source organism: Stigmatopora argus (assembly GCF_051989625.1). Taxonomy (NCBI): domain Eukaryota; kingdom Metazoa; phylum Chordata; class Actinopteri; order Syngnathiformes; family Syngnathidae; genus Stigmatopora; species Stigmatopora argus. The sequence goes on along the minus strand of NC_135390.1, from coordinate 18,232,396 downwards.
TTATGTGTCTTTTTAGGTCTGCTAGTGTGTTTAGATAAAAGCAAGAGCGAAAACAGACAAACACCAACAAGCCAGAAAAGGACAAAAAAATGCTCATTCAGGATTGTTTTCTTCCTTGATAATTTTGCGCAAAGCAAACCCAAAGAGCGCTCCGGGATTTTAACGGAGGAAAATCCAACATGCCAACAAAGATGAAGCCCTATGTCAACTCCCATTTTGAGGGAAATATTTTTCCTCTCTTTTGTTTGTTGTAGTAACACACAACAACTCCTTTACATACACAGTTAAAGTCTGATGGTTTGGGTTTCACCAAATTTGATGTGCAAAAACAACCCTGAAATGAGTTTACAAGGTAAATGAAAACAATCGCCAGATATATTTGCATCTCCGGTGTCATATTTTTGCAACTTGTAACTTTTTGGAGGTTTGTCCTGAACAGAACGATGAGCCAAAGTCCTATTTTCCTTCCCAAATCTCTCCACGACCTGACCACGAGAACAGCGACATCTTCAGGTGACCCGTGCATTTTGCCCAACTAACTTGAAGAACAAAGTGATGGCTGCCTCTTATTTTCATCTTCTCATCGGGATTAGGTAAGTGCTCATATAGAGACGCATGTTTGACCTGATGTATTTGAATAAGGTGATTCTCTGTACAGTAAAGTCATAATGGAATTTATATGCAGAGAATCTTGAAGACCAAGCGTAAAGTAGTAAAGAAGAGACGTCTATCTGACATCTGGCATCTCGAAGGTGGGAATGTCATCGCCTCGCTTTCTAAACAGCTGTCGGGTGTCTTTGATTCGCCAACTCAAAGGTGTGTATTTCATCTCTTCGATGTATTTTCTCCTCTGGCAAGCCAATCCCGCAAAGTCCGTGAAACGGGAGGACAGTATCGTAAGAAACGGCATGCCCCGCCCACGCCTCATTTGCATGATAGCTTAGTTTATCATATCTCCCCTAGTATTTGCTCCCAAAATGTTCATAAGAAGCTCCGTGCCTCGTCCAATTCCTTCAAATTGAGCAAACCCTGCATGCTTTTTTACGCCTGCTGAGATCGCAAATCCACCCGACTAACATCGTCGTTAGTTTGCTCCAAACGGCGCGAGAATGACCTCGATGAAAGACGTTTCGCCGTGAGGTGGACCCGGACCCGTGAACGGACTGTTCTCAGAAACTCTTGAGCCAAGACCCAACATGTAGGAACCCCCCGGACACTTACGAACTCTCACCACATTACGTCACCACATTGTGAACTTGAGCATTTCCCACCCAAAAAAAAGCCAGACTCGAACCCGCGCGATGGCCGCGGCCCGTGTGAAACGGCGCTTCAGCGCTGCGGTGGATGGGCCGGTAGAGGAGGAGGAGGAGGAGGTCATGAGGTTGGCGCAGAGCGCGGCCGAGATCGCCGGCGGGGGGAGCCCCACCGGTTACGGGACGCCGACCCGCCACGCCGACGGCTCCTCCCCCGGCGAGGCGCGGAGGCAGGGCGCGGTGGGGGGAGAAAGCGGAGAGGGGGCGGGGGTGTTGTCCTCAGACCTGAGGAGGGGAAGAGGAAGTAGTGCAGGAGGAAGAGGGGAAGGCCGCTCGCCATCCGGGCGGGACTCCCTTTCCTCCTCCTGCTCCTCCTCCTCCACCACCGCCGGACGGCGATGCCGGCGCCGGCGTGCGGGCCGCCGGCCCCGAAAGCGCTTTGTGGGCAAGGACGGGCGCTGCAACGTGGCCTTGGTCAACATGAGCGAGAGGGGCCGGCGGTACCTGAGCGACCTCTTCACCACCTGCGTGGACATCCGTTGGCGCTGGATGTTGGTCATCTTCGCCCTCTCCTTTCTCCTCTCCTGGTCGCTCTTCGGATTGGCCTTCTGGCTGATCGCCTCGGCGCACGGCGACCTGTCGTCCGGCCGCCCCGAGGCGGAGGAGGAGGAGGAGCCCTGCTTCCTCCAAGTCGACGGCTTCCTGGCCGCCTTCCTCTTCTCCCTGGAGACGCAGACGTCCATCGGTTACGGCTTCCGAAGCGTGACCGAGCGCTGCCCCCTGGCGGTGGCGGCCGTCGTCTTGCAGTGCATCGTGGGCTGCATCATCGACGCCTTCATCATCGGGGCGGTCATGGCCAAGATGGCTAAGCCCAAGAAGCGCAACCAAACGCTGGTCTTCTCGGAAACGGCCGTGGTGGCCCTCAGGGACGGAAAACTCTGCATGATGTGGAGGCTCGGAAACCTGCGCAAGAGTCACCTGCTGGAGGCTCATGTCCGGGCGCAACTACTAAAGGTGAGCCATGACCGTTGTCGGCAGCAATCACAGCTTCCTGTTGATTTTAGGCCATTTCTAGGTCAATTCCTGACGAATTGGGTGTCACTTACTCTTCATTATCAGGCAATTCTGGGTCCCTCTTTATTTATTTTGCACAACTTTTTCATTATAAGGAATTTGGTATACGGTCGATTGGTCGCCCGGAAGGTAAGTGATAATTACCATTTAAATCGTTGCTCAAATTCCCTAAATACAAACTGTGAATGACTATTTAGTCATACTTAATGCCCTATTAATTATTAGGCTAAAGAAAAGCTCCAAATTTCCCCGACTTTTATTGTTTTTTGTTGGAGAACTTGTTAAGACCCTGACTGACGTAGCTTCTTAAAGGGACAACGCATGTACGTACATACAAACTCTTCTACACTCACAGGTCGGCTCAGTGAAACTGCTCATGGCCATTGTTGGCTTTTATTGATGCGTAGACCGTGTTGTTTTACCTTGTTTTGTCGCCGGTCTTATGGTCGTCGGTCTTTTGGTCGCCGGTCTTTTGGTTGCCCGTTGTCGCAGTCGGGGCGACCAAAAGACCGGCGACCAATCGATCGCACGGGAGGAATTTTGGCTCCTTTTCTTTCATTCTTAGGCATTTCTGGGTCACTTCCTGATGATTTGGTAGCCACTCCAGATCATCTGTGGATTTTGGAGCAATTCTATCGGGGCAAAATCTTGGGATGCTTTCAGATTTTCCCAGTATTCCCTCAATTAGTTGATACAGCGAGTGATTGCAGTCGAGATCGGATATAGTAAAGCAATGCGCTGACCATCTGGCCTGATTCTCCCGTCTGCAGTTAATGAGTGCTTGTTTTATTCTACCTTTGGGTTTAGGAAGATTTACCATGGATTAACTCGCCCACCATGCCTTCCCCATTGTCATCCCTCATCTCA